>NC_051156.1:153205015-153282273 GCF_013339745.2 Dermacentor silvarum
GAATAGCTATAAGACAATCGGAGGCGCTACCAAGTCGGTAGTAAATGCTTCTCTTCATCATTGCAGTCTTTCTATTTGTTTTTTTTAAATTGTGCACATCAAGTGACGCTGTATTCTCGTCTTCCTCTTTCCTCTTTGCAGAGAAACTCCGCACTCCGCCTCGTCGTTTACGACAACCTTACTCTGGACAATACTATCAATAATTACTTTAGTACGACCACGACTTCAATCCCACGCAGGAGGTATGAGCCAGGAACCGCCCAACAAGAAACGTGCCAGAGACAACACACGAAGGCGGGTAATTTAGCGTCAAAAGAGACGCGGCATCCTTGCGGCGTTTGCTTGACATGACGTGACTTTGCGTGCATCACGTGCTTGACATCACGTGAATTGACGCCTGCGGTGATCTGTGCATGCGCGGAACGGGCGCGAGCTGCGCGTTTTGCTCGAAATAAGTTCGTCGGACGTCGGCCATCCGAACCTGGCTGCCAGAATCAGCGCTCCCGAATCTTCGCCTGTTCCATCAAAGCCTGTTTCATCAAACGCGACAGTAGCAGACAGCTTCCAAGCTTTGTTCAAAAGATGACATTCTGGCGACTCCAGAGATAACGCCGAATGACAAGTGCAAAGTTCGATTATCATTGCACAGCGCCGAGCCTTTGAACAGGAGGGAATGTGCGGCAATCCCATCCAAGCTGTCAAGGTAGAAAGCAGCTTCATTGGAGAGCATGAAGTCATCGTGAATGAACAGTCTGTGCCTAAGGCTCTGGTCGAGTCAGATGTAGTGGATATCACGAGACAGCTGCGAGAAGTGCTGTAGGAAAAGGGCCCATCGCAGGAAGACGACCTGATGGAAGCGGTGCGCCCCTCGCAGACTCAGGTTATGTTTCAAGTATACGGTACCGTCACTGCCTTTCTTGACTGTCGCCCAGGATTTCGAGTGGTGCTCGAGGACCTGTGCTCGTTTGAATATTACCAGGGCCCCGATGACGAAGAAGCATGGAGCTGCACATCACTTCTTCAGGGCTGGAGCTACCGCCGCGTCTGGGTCTGCTCGTTCCAGCTACAGCGGTCGCCAGCACGCGAAGGCCATTGACGGCGGACCTCGGCGCGCGCGTATCTGCCTGTCGAGCAGCAGCGCTTATGAGTCCGCCATCGACAGAAACGACGAAGAGCAAGAAAAGCGCAGAATAAACGACTGCTGGAGCCTGCGCCTTCACCTCCTTGTCTGTCACAAGGCAAGCAGGTGGCGCAGGAAACCTGCGATAGCAAGGCTCGGACCAAGGGATTGGACCCTGCCCTGTTCGCCGAGTTGGAGTCGACACTGCGGAAGCGCGTCGCAGAGACCACGGACCTCAGAGAGGGGCTGGAAACTTTCCGGGTAATACATTCCAGCGAGTTGCAGGAGCTCCGTGTCAAGATTTACAAGACACTCCAGGTGCCGCAAACAGTACCACCGTTAAGTTCGGTGGTACTAAAGAAGTGCACCGCCAACAAAGAGCAGAAGCCCACCGGCATGAATAAGGCAGACTCCCGGGTCAGTCTGCGGTCGCCGCAGCCACGGCCGCGGCCACCGCTGCGTCAGATGTATCCGTCGATTCGTCCCTGGCCCGAGGAAAAGCAGCGCTCGATTGCCATCGATGCAAGGACCCGGCCACTGCCCGCGGCTGACAATTGTTCAGGAGGTACGCAAAGCGGCTGCCGGTGTCCGAGTTGCACGAACTGTGCGGCAGTAAGGAGGAGGTTGCTGCTCCATGTCCGGATGTCGAGTCCACGTGGTCCAGCCAGGAAGAGTTGACTACGAAGGGCAAGATGCAGCAGCAAGTCTCAAAAATAGTGCGGATGGGGAAGAAGTGGCAGCCGAGCTACAGTGGCGAGGAGCTCCGCACGGCGGGTGACCACCTGCGCCTGTCATGGGGTGGTTTTGCTCCGTTAACATCTAACGCCATCGTGGCACCGTTGCTTGGCCACCTGAAAGCCACACAGAGGAAGGTCATTGAGAGCACAGTGCTTTTAGAAAAAAAATGTGGTTGATCCCTCTTATATAGGAATCGGTATAGAACACGAAAGTGAAACGTGTCTTCACAGAAGTAGTGTAATGTTTATTGCACATTGATATATAATGTCTATTGGTGTTTTGTGGCTAAAGCGCCCTTAGGCGTTGATGCACCCACGCTGACGCCTGGTGGCACGTCTCCTCCATCACGACTACCAACGTCGATGACCATGAGCAACCGTCGTGCATATGGAAGCTGCACTACGCTGCACACGCTAGCACAACGCGAAAGACGAAGCACGTAACTGACACACTAATACAACGCGCAAGACAAAGCACGTAACTGAATCGTCACCGAGTCAAATCAGCGCGTACAGCGCGTCGTAATTGCAGCCTCTGCGATCAACTTCAGAAACATTTTCAGAGCTAATTGCGGAGGCCACGCTCCGCTGTGCTGAGTACGGTGAACGCCACCTAGGTGGCGTTGGTAGTGCTTCTTGATGCCAGCGTCCCTTCGAATGCTGGCATCGAGGCGTCGTAGTGCTGAGACCACCGAAGCGTTCACTGTCGGTGCGCGTTAGTGTCATAATGCAGTACTTCTCTTTTCTGCTCGTAGGCGGCGGCACCGCCCCGAGCAAGAGCGCGGTACACGGAGGAGTGTTAGATATATAAGGCGCGTCTGTGTAGCTCTCTGCAAATGCGTTTGTGGCGCAATGGGTTAAACGCTCGGCGATCTATCGTCGCGGACCGAGAGGTCGTGGGTTCGATTTCCAAATTTTGCATGTTTGTGGAACTTTTTCTTCTGGTTTCTTTCTTTGTATTATGTTCTATGACGTATTTCCGTGACGGAAATACGTCAGTGAAGTCTTGGTGGACCCCGGCATAAAACACTTTCGTGTTAAAAATTCGGCCGCTACAACTGCTTCGTGGCGCAGCAGGCGGATACATTCTTTCCTTATTTCTTCTTTTTGCTTTTGTGCTGTCACAATTTAGAAGTAGGTTTACTTCTTTTTCGCATTTTGCGTGTCCAATAATTTAATAAATTATTCTGCTCGATAGTATAGTATGTAACTACTTTCTTGAAACTAATAACCCAAAAATGCATGACCTCACTAGAGGGCACTCATTTCAATAGCGAAAGCGATGTCGAGCACTTGTGAAGTCATATTTCCGCATCAATTTTAGGCTTACGCCATTTTCTGGAAACTCATCCCTAAACGTGCTGCGAAATTCATTGGCGTTCTAGCTGCGTGAAAGCAATGTTTTACTTGTCCCAGTCTACTGGAGAGTGCGCCCCAGACAGAAAGCCACAAAGAAGTAGCTTGATGACATCTGGGGTAGAGAAGTCAAGGAACAATCATTAACAGGGTCGGCAAGAATTCAAGAGCACGCACTTTCCATTAAGAATAACCTTTCGACACATTTACCTGCTCACTGCAAAGCATGTAAATGTAACGCAAGATTTAAGGAGATCAGCATTCTGTGTAGAAGCAACGAGGTGCTGACACGAGAAATGCTCGAGACATATTACATAAAAAGGAAAAAAGATATCTGCATTAGCGATACGTCATTGGTGTTGCGCTGCGCCGACTTTGAATTTTTTAGATGCTTTTTAAACTAGCACATATGATTCTTATTGACTCATCTGGGTGGGGTGATACGTGGAACCTTGCCGCGCATGTGTTAGCTCAGCTATATATTGCGACGCTTTCTCGGAATAAAGTTAGTAGCGAATGACGCTCTTTCCTTTCACCTGTAATTTTTTTTCCTTGATGTGTTGCGTCCTATCGTTGTATGAAGAATGTACCAACTAGCCCAACAACAAGTTTTATTAAGAATTCAGAGTTTGTCAGCATGCAGTTCTACATAATATTTCATAAAGACACAATATGTAATGTGAAATATTGGATAACGAAATACCTCATTAAAATTGCACGCAAGAAAAATGTACATAAGTCGGGTGTTAGCAGACAGTATCCTTTTCAGTGCATTGTTACGGAGAGATCTCATTTATTACAACATACTGGCAAGCTGGCAAAGTGCTCCAGCCAAGGCCAAGGACAGCAGGAGCACAGTGATAGAAAAAAGAGTTGTCGTTTTTGTCAGTATGAAAAGCATCCGTCACACAACTCCCGGCGCAAAAGCACAATCACGGTGCATTTTTATGGCGATGAGCAAGCAGCGGTGTAGTAAGTCTTGAAAAGAGAAACATGAGCGAATTCAGTCATTGCTCCCACCAGATGATGACGTGGAGGCCAGATAGGACACTTCATATGTCACGTCGGTCACTTGACCCAAGATGTGGTACGGAACATGATAGCGCGAGAGGTGTTTCTCGGAGAGTCCGACACGACGGAAAGGTGTCTAGATTAAGACGATGGACCCAGCTCTGAAGTGCATATCCCGGTGGCGATGATCGCAACTGGTTTTTGAGCAACCTGGGGCGCGGTCAGACGATTACGGGTAATTTTTCGCCGATATCAGCGTGGGCCAGGGCGTCACATGTGTGCACGGTACTCGAGACCCCTTCAGAATGGAGTAGAGTGTCGAGGGCGAGGACTGGGTTGCGTACAAACAAAAGGTAAGAAGGAGCGTAGCTGGCAGTGTCATGTGGTGAATGGTCATATGCGAATGTAACGAAAGGTAATACGGTGTTCCAGGTTCGATGACTATCAGTCACATACATGGAAAGCATGTATGTGAGCGTACTGCTTAGACATTGCGTAAATGTTGGATTGGGGATGATACGCTGCCGCTAATTTGTGACGAGTGGAGCACGAGCGCAGAAGTTTGTCCCCACCGCTTTAAAGAAAGCAGCGGCCACGATCGGTGATGAGCTCGCAAGGGACGGCGTGATGTAGAAGTAAGTCGTGCAGGGGAAAGTCCGTGACGCCGGTGGCACAGCTGGTCGGGAAAGCCCACGTAATCGCGTACCGCGTGGCGTAATATGTGTCAAAGGCAATCCATTTGTTACCGGAAGTCAACGTGGGGAAAGGTCCCAGCAAGTCTAGTCCAACTCAAGAAAATGGGTCGGCAGGGACAGCAATGGCCTGAAGGAGACCGGCTGGGATCAAGGAAGGCTTGTTCCGACATATACATAGTTCTCAAGACGCAACATAGCGTCGGAGGGATCGATATAAGCCGGGCCGGAACCGGGCCGGAAGTGTCCGGGGAACGGATATTCGTGAAGTTCTGCAAGGACGTCGAGTGGAGATACTGCGGAATAACGAGAAGATAACTGCCGCCAGGGTGCAGGTTGCGGTAATATAAAATGTCACCATGTAGCAGAAACGTGTCTAGCGGCCGGTCACGTGGGATGGAGGAAGAGCGGTCGATCAAAGAACGCAAGCAGCGATCCTGGTGCTGCTCGACGACGATATTGGAAAACGCCGTTAGTGAAAATACTGCCACCGGTGGCATCGTCGACAGAGGCTGGTTAAAGTCCCTATATAAGAAAAGTACCGCCATCCTTTGATAAATGCCGCTTCTATCTCTCCTGAATCTCCGATTGGACGATGATAGCACGCGCTTTTCACTTCTTTATATTTTCTTTTTTTTCCGCCTCAGAGCCATCTTGAAAGTCCTCTGCGCAGCCGCAGTCGCCGGCGGCGACGGCGGCGCGCGCCCGGCCTGAAAGCTTCAACGTGGACTTTCTAGGTGCGCCACGGTCGACTTGGCTTTCGCAAGCAAAAAGTAAAGAAAAAAGCAAGCGCTTTAGGAGAGGAGGCGGCGGAGGAAACAGTAAATGGCGGTACTTTTCTTACATAGGGACTTTAAGGCTGGTGGGTCATATGAATGACGCAACAAGCAATCTGCGTCCTGATGTAGGCGGCCGATTTGGGGGTGGTGAAGAAAGTGTGCTCCTGCCGCCCGTATGCCCAGCGGCTAAGGCGTCATTCGGGTCTGTCAAGGAGGCAGCCAGTAGAGCGCTGCGGGGTTGGTAACTATAGCGAGCAATTCTTGCCTTATAAGTAGGGGTGAAATTTCGTTATGGGGCCGACGAGGGCTAAACACTAACGTTCCGTGATGGAGTAATTCCGTTCAGATGTTGATGGAAGGCGGCTGGCGTACGCAATGACTCTGTTTGCCATGCTGTGTTGGGCGAGGATTGCGCCTTTTCCGTGGCTGCTGGCATCTGTACAGACTTCCGTTTGCGAAAAGCGGTCGAAGTGGGCTAACAACGGCGGAACAGTGAGCGCTGCAGTAAGTTTCAAAAAAGCTTAAGCTTGTTCCGGACCCCAGTTGAAAGGGACGTCCGTCTTGATTACGATAGTAAGAGGATGCGCGTTTTGTGCAAAGTTGTCTATAAAACAGCGGAAGCAGGAACACAGTCCTACGAAGCTGCGCACGGCGATGGAAGAAGAGACCACTGGGAATTCATGGACAGCGCGAACTTTATCTGAATGAGGCTGCACACCAGTAGTGTCTACAAGATGTCTGAGGACCCTTATCTCAAGACGACCGAAGGTGAATTTTGAAGAGATTAACTGAAGACCACTGCCGCGGGAGACAGAGAGGACAGCCGAGCTTCGCTGAAGGTTGCTTTCGAAAGTGAATGAGAAATCAATCACGTCGTCGAGATAACTCAAGCAAGTGGACCATTTGAAGCCTCGAAGGAGAGAGTTCGTCATGCGTTCAAAGGTAGCAGGAGCATTGTAGAGCCTATACGGCGTCACCTTGAACTGTTATTTACCGTCTGGAATAACAAAGGCTGTCTTCTCACGGTCCTTTTCATCCACGGAAATTTGCCGGTACGCAGAACAGAGGTCCATGGAAGAGAAATAACGGCCTCCAGGGATACAGCCTAATGCGCCATCGATTTGAGGAAGCGGTTATACGTCCTTCTTCGTAATCTGGTTTCCATGACGATAATTTACTTAAAACGTCCAGCTATTATCTTTCTTCCAGACCAAAACAACGAGTGAAGCCCAGGGACTTGACGAAGGCTCTATAATATTTTTTCTCAAGCATCTTGTCTGAAGCATCCTTGGTATTCTTATTTTTTTAATTTGCTTGGGGGTTACTATGCGGCATAACATCAAAATGTAGATACGGATACCTTTCATGCAGATACTGCAAAACTAACTGATTAAATGCATTTTCATTGAGCCATCATTCATAGCCCTCAGTTTAGCTGCTTTTCAACTTCACACTCCGAAGTACACTTTCGCCGACTGTCTTTGTCCAAGGGCACATCCAAATTATAAAAAAAATAAGATGGCCGGCTTTCACTGCAGACACAGGAGCGTAGTACTTGCGGCTGCGTAGTGAAGAGAGTTGTAACATTCTGGCTTCAGTTCCTCCCGAACCGAACGGCCGTAACTGTCCTCCGTGACAGGCTGCATGCATAGCGGCACACCATAGTATAGGGATGCATTTCATATTTCAGTGAAGGAACGTCGCGAAGTAGAAAAAAAAGCTAATACATTTTGTGGTTTTATGGACCAAAACCACGATCTAATTTTCGGGCGCGCCATGTTGGGGGACTTCGAATAAATTTTCGCCCCCTCGGATTCTTTAAAACGAACATACACTTAAGTACAAGAGGCTTTTTGCATTTTGCCCCCATCGAAATGCGGCCGCCGCAGACGGGATGTAACCCGGATCGAACCCGGCGTTCACTAAGCGTGAACAAGTTCTCATTGCTCGTATTTTCTTTGAAGGACCCAGTACATATATCTCTGCCATACCAGCTAGATTTTATTCCACAAGTGGATGCTGTTAAGTATCTTGGAGTTATATATGAGAGCTCTCCTTCATGGCGGGCGCCCATACAGATTACATTGCAGCTAAGGGCGTTCGAGCGGTGGGATTGTTACGTAGACGGAGCAACAGTAGATCAGAGATGCGCAGGGCCACCTTGTTATCAGTATACCGTATGTATGTACGCCCTGTCCTGGAATTCGACTGTGTGCTATGCTCTGGGGCACCTGCCTATGAGATTCGCCCCCTTGTTCTTCTGGAAAAGCAGGCATTAAGACTATGTTTTAGGCTGCCTAAATTTGTAGCAAACACTATTTTCTACCTAGAAGCAAGAATTCCTTCTCTTGTAACTCGATTTCGTGTACGTGCGGTGCAAACATTTTTTCGGGCGAACGAATCGCCAATAAGACGTTGCCAAACAGTGTTCATTTCTCAGCCTAGTATGCCTCAGTGACCGATTGTGAAGCGTTGTACAACCGCACCGGTTCATACGTGTTCGCTCCAATGCTGGGACCGATGCAAGTTTATGATATTCGTTTGCAAATTTCTTTGATTTTGCAAGCAGCCATCGTTGCTTTCGATTCTCTTGTAATAATTCCTTGCAGAAATGTTTCAGGCATTCTACCTCAGTAATATATCGCAACTCCGCGATAGTTGATAAGGCTCTCGGTACCTCAATCCGGTCAATACAGATAAGGTGCGCCTTTAGGGTTTTTTTCTATGCCGCCTAAATGATCGGCACGAGGCAGTGCACTGGCGCCCAGTCCTGAAGTGTTTCGCGTGGCCTTATTAAGGCGAAGGCCTATATGTCTTATCCTTCAGTCGACCTTGAAAGTCCTTGAGCGAAAACGCGTCGACTACACGAAAGGTACAAAAAGGACTCGAACCCTCGACCTTTGATTCCCGGGAGCCCTGACCTTTGGTAACAACATGTGGTGGTGCCACCATTGTCCCACCAAGAAAGGCCATGGGCTCGAGTACATTAATTAGCTCTGCCTTAATTAGGATATTAAGAGATATTATATTATCTTAATTAAGCTCCGCCTTAATTAAGATATTAAGAAAGCACTCGAACCCTCGACCTCTGGTGTTTAGTTAATTAAGGCACGTAAATTACTAAAGAAATAATTAAGGCACTCGGAACCACGACCTCTCGCGCAACTTAGGACGAAGTTAAGCACAGTTTATTACAGTTTATTAGGGTAGCATCAATTAAGGCACTTGAACTTTGGTACGAGAAAGTAAGTAATAAGAAGTGACAACGCATTCGAATGATAGAATGTCAAGTAGTTTAATGACTGTCTTCCGAGCACGTAGGCTTTCGCCTTGATCCTCTTTGGCGTATGCTAAAGTGACTGCCAATTTTTTCTTCTTACGTTGACATAGTTTCGTAATCGTTCCACGTCAAGTTTCTCTTTACACGCCGAATATGTTGGTGGGTGTTACACGAATATCTGAATCTGTTTATAAACAAATTTGAAATATTTATCGAAGATTGGGCAGATCCTACGCTTACGTGCAAAACTGTGTTAAGCAAAGCTTTCTTTGATGTTTCTACTGTAAGGAAGAACCGCCGCTAAGCCAGGCGCATGTCCAGCATAAACGTCAAAGCAAACGTTATGCAAACCTAATGCCAATGATGTAAATGTATGTGCAAAATGGTGCAAATGTAAAGTAATAATACTTACTTAATTACTCACTCACAAAAATATAAACCGACAAGAGGAACAGAAATTGCTATTAGCTGCAAAATATAAACAGTTCGGGCGTAAGTCTACATGACGGTAAAAGGAGCGTACGCAATGCGCACTGGTTCTTCACCATTTAAAACCTAATTACATTTGTCAATCCGACATGAGGAAGTGCGAAACTGGCAAGCGCCCTTATTTTCCCGTCGCCAAACCGGAGCGAACCTACGGGTTCATTGCGGGGCCCCTTTCCCTGCGCCTTGCACATGGCCATCGCCTATATAGACTATGTCAACTCCGGCCAAGCGCACCAGTTCCAACCCTGACCCTACAGGGACAACCTGGGCAACACTACCTCACCTGTGCTGCTTAAAGTACATACCATTGCCAAGCCGAAGAATCTCAATCACGGCCCTGGTATTTATGCTCGACTCATACGGCAACTATGTACCATCTTATTGCACTGCGTATGATAGAGCACGGATAAAAAATGCGGACTTCATTATTAGCACGCTGGTACTCCGATCAACACATTTTTTTTTTAACAGCGGCGCTGTTTTAGCTTTTCGTTTCCCCGCGTAGCGGTCGCAGAAACTCGACTAGCGATGACGCCTAGATTCGCCGCCGCCGCCGCGCTACCGATGACGTCACTGCGCACAGCTGCGCCTCGCTTCACCTTGCGATAGCCAATCGATAGTTAATCAATAGCTAATCGATAATCAATCAATAATCAATAAATTCCGGGAAATACTGGGGATGACTTGGTAATGCTTAGCCTAGCCCCAATTAGTGGTCAATACTTTGCGATAGCCAATCAATAGCCAATCAATAGCTAATCAATACTCGATCAAAAATCAAGAAATTCCGGAAAATGCTAGGGATGACGTGGTAGTGCTTAGCCTAGTCGAAATACTTGGGCAATACCTTGCGATAGCCAATCAATAGGTAATCGATAATCGACCAACAATCAATAAATTCCGGAAAAGCAGAACCCGTAAGGCCAGGACCAGCAGGGTGCCGATCAGCTCCGCTGTTTCTTTAGCCTTGCTCCCCTAGTGTAAGCTACGCCACTTTTTCATTCTTTTTTTTTCTTTTTTTTTTTTTTTACGGCGGAGCAGCTTTTCGTAGTAGTAGTAGTAGTATAACGTTTATTTAAAAAAATAATAAAAAAAATTAAATCCAGGTCCAGTGGGTGGGTCCCTCAGTCCAGGGCCCCATTGGCGATAGCGGCACGCCGGGCTTGGTCGAGAAGGGCCAGTTGGTCCTCCCGCACCGTGCTGGCTAGCCACACCTCCCACTGCCTACTTTTGGAGTTTTGCCCCAAAAGGGGTGATTGGATTTCTTGTGGCCGATTCTGGCACGACCATGTGATATGGTCAAGAGATGGCCGCCCCCCGCACCAAGGGCAAGTGTTGGGGTACCGGGTGGGGTGTATGTGGTGTAGTAGGATTAGGTGTGGGTATGTACGGGTTTGTAGTCGGCGCCAGTCCCGCATTTGCGCTGAGTCCAAGGATGGGTCTGGAAAGCTATACCGTTGCCTTCCTCGTCTCTGTGCCTCCAAGATATCTTTTATTGTGATCGGAGATTCTACGAGAGTGCGTTCCGTCGCTCGGATGCTATATTCTCGAGCGAGGCGGTCCGCCCTCTCGTTACCCGTCACTCCGGCGTGCGCCGGACACCACGTAATAGCGTGGTGTTCCGTGAGATTTCGTCCTAGGATTTTCATTGCGAGTTTGGGCAGGGTGCCTGTCATGAAAAGGCGACATGCCGACTGCGAGTCGGTTAGTATTAAAGCAGAACGTGCTCTATTTTCAGCGTCACGTATAGCCAGAGCCACCGCGGTAGCCTCTGCTGTGGCCACTGACTCTGTCCTGACTGTCGCGGAAATAGTAGTTTGAGCGTTTGTGGCTACCACAGTGAAAGCTTTGCTATCTTGTTTACACGCGTCCGTGTAATAAACCTCCGGATTTCTACCGAACCTGCGTTCGAGTGTCCTGGCCCGTGCAAGGCGCCGTTGTCTGTGGTATTTCTCGCTCATGTATTTAGGGATTAGGGACACCGAGATCTTAGCTCGTATGTCCGGTGGGAGGAGTTCTGTTTGGTCGTTGCAATGTGCCGGTCTGAGTGGATAACCTAATCGACGGAGAAGTGTTCGACCTTGCTCCGTGGTGCGATCAGTGTTGCAGCCACGAGTTCCTCAAAAGTGTTGCTAATACCCATTGCTTCAAAAAAGGTCGTGCTAGTGCTGATCGGTAGACCAAGCGCCGCCTTATAAGCTGTGCGTATCAGGGCGTTTATTTAGTTTCCTCTGAGTTTGATACTTTTTGGAAAGGAAGGCCGAAGGTTACACGGCTTATGATAAATGCCTGCACGAGCCTTATCGTCTCTTCTTCCTTGAAGCCTTTTCTGTTTCTTGCTACTCTGTTTATCATCCTAGACACACTGTTAACGGTTTTCCGGAGATTTGCGATCGTGTGCCCTACTGCTCCATTTTCCTGTATCCATAGTCCGAGTATACGAGCTTTAGATACCTCCTTTATTGTTTGACCTCCAAGAGCAAGCTTTATCGGAAGTCTATCGTCCTTTCGTGTATAAGGCGCTCTTACTCGGATTAGTTCGGACTTCTCCGGGGCGCAACTCATACCAGCTTTTGCCACATGTTCCTCTACAATGCTAATTGCCTTCTGGAGGGTTTCCTGACGTTCCCCTAAAGATCCCTTTGCGGTCCAGAGAGTTACGTCGTCCGCGTAAATCGCATGTCCTAAGTTTGGGATCCGTTGTAGTTTCACTGCTAGCCCTTTCATCCCTATATTAAAGAGAAGCGGCGAAAGAATTGAACCTTGCGGCGTTCCTCTTTTGGGGGTCTGTAGAACGCCTGAGCGGGTGGATCCTAGCCCTATCGTGGCTGTGCGTTCGTCTAGAAAGGATTTTATGTATTCATAAGTCCGCTGTCCGCAGTGCATGTTCGATAGTTCCGTTAAAATGCTCTCGTGCGAGATGGTATCGAAAGCTTTTTTGATATCTAATGCCACTATGAATCTGTCTGCATTTCCTCTCTCTGGGTTTAATACTTCTTCTTTCAGCAGGAGAAACACGTCCTGTACCGACATATGCTGTCTAAAGCCGAACATAGTTTCCGGGAAAAGGTTGCTGTTTTCTATGTACCTAGTGAGTCTCATCTGTATAACCTTTTCAAAAAGCTTACCCAGACATGAGGTAAGGGATATGGGTCGGAGATTTTTTATGTCCCTCGGTTTCCCTGGTTTCGGAATTAGAATTATCTCTGCATGCCTCCATGCCTGGGGGATTTGACCTCCTTCAGTCCATGCATACATGTTTGTTAAAGAGATCTGTTAGCCCTGTCAAAGCATTGAGGCTAAGATTGCGAATCATGGCGTTTGTTATTTTGTCCGGTCCAGGCGCCGTATTTTTCTTGAAAGTTTGCGCTGCCGCGAAAACCTCTGCCACCGATATAGAGGCATCTAGCTCCTCATTGCTCCTTCCTGAATATGTGGGAGTATCATCATTTTGCGTGGATTTTGCTCCTATATATATATGTCTTCTAGGGTGTCTAGGAGATGTGTGTCAGCGTCTCGAAATTCGCATTCAAGTAATCGAAGAGCTCGGTTCGTCGCTGTTTTTGTATTTGCAGGATCTATCATGCTTCTCAAAATGGCCCATGTCTTTTTTGTGTGTAGAGTTCCATGTAGAGATTCACAGAATTGGTGCCAATTATTGTTTTCTAGTGTTTGTGCATAAGCATTAGCCTCCTGTGTTAGTTGTGCTATAAGTATTTTAAGCTTTCTATTCAATCTTTGTCTTTTCCATCGTCTCGTCAGGCTTCTGCGTGCTTCCCATAAATGTATGAGGCGGCTGTCTACCGCTGTTATATCCGATGTTGTAGCGATCTCCCTCGTTGCTCTTCCGTGTGTTTCGCGTATTTGTTCCACCCAGGTTTCAATATCTTCTGTGAATATGAGCTGCTCTTGTTTATCTCGATATACAGTCCAGTCTGTAATGCAAGCCCTCCCTAGGGAGCGACGGATTTTTGGGGAATTGAGACCTATCGAGATAATGTTATGGTCACTGCCCAAATTTTCCTCCAAATTTGTCCACCGGGTCTCCCCTGGATGGCTCGAGAAAGCTAGATCTGGGGTTGTATCCGCCGCTACACTGTTGCCTAAACGTGTGTAACAACCCGGTATTGTGATGAGTTCTAGCCCGTATCGATCTGTTGTCTCGACTAGTGATTTTCCCTTCACTGAGTCTTTGTTGTAACCCCAGGCGGAGTGTGGTGCATTGAAGTCACCAACCACTAGCAGCTTGTCTTTTCGCTCCATGTATGATATTGCATAAATTATTAGGGTATCGAAGCATGGTGCTCGCTCTCTAGGAGCACTGTATATATTTACGATTACCGTCTTTGCTTTATTTCTTTTGCATGGCCACACCGTTAGTATTTGATGATGTGTGCCGTGCTGTGGCATATACGTGACGCTGAGGGCCAGGTCTTTTCTCGCAAAGGTGGCGACCCTAGGATAATCAGGATTGGAATATGTCTCGTATCCCTTTAGTTTTTGTGTGATTTGCCCGATTTCTTGTAGGCATATAATGTCGGGTAGGACTGGCGCTGACTGTATATATTGTGCAAGGGCAGCATGTTTGTTACGTAACGTACGGCAATTCCACTGCCATACCTCAAGGTTTTCAGTGTTTCTATGTGTCGTGTTAGCCATGAATGGTACTATCGCTATCCGTCGTCTCTATCACTTTAGGGCGACGGCTAGGAGCTCCTGGGCTATCATTAATGCGTTTTCGTGTGGTTACTTTGATGGAACTTAGCGAGTCGTCTACGTGTCTCTTAAGAGCATGCAATTCTGCGAACATTATCTGTACTTGATGTGCGATTGTTTCCAGCTGCTTGCCCATGGGCTCTTCTGGTGTTGGTATGGGTTTAATAACCTGTGTTGTAGACGCTTCTTTTGTTTTGTTTGCGAGGTCGTGTATTGTTTGCTTAAGGGCAGCCATCTCTTTCTTCAATTCTGCCAGACTGGCTTTTAGTGATCGATTTTCTTCTATGAGTTTCTGATCCGCTACCGATTTGTGATTGGTCTGATGTTGCGCAGTGGGAGCTGCAACTTGTGCTCAGCTTACCTTTGGTGCCGCCATTTGTGGTTGGCCAATGGTTTCCCTGGACTGAGGGTGTTGAGGTGTTGCGTTCTTCAGCTTGGACTTCACTGGTCCCCGCCCGGTTTCTTGACGGTGTACTTCCGGAAAATTTTCGTGGTCGAAGGGAATGGATCCTTCCGTAGTATACCCTTGCTCTTCTTCCTCCGACTCGAACCACCTGTGTTTACTCTTGAGTCTACGTTCCTTTGATGGCATCCGTGCTTGGCGTCCTGACGATGGTTCTGGTCGGCGAACCTGTTTTAGACGCTTTCTGCAGCTTCGGTCCCCCGTTAGGTGGGCTTCACCACATGAGGCACACTTCGGGTTACATTCATGTCCGTCTGCAGGATCTTCCGTTCCACAAATCCTACACACACACAGTTCCGGTTGTGGGCACACATCAGTTCTGTGACCCACCCTTTGACATGTTTTGCAGACTTGCACTGTATTTCGAAACGGATAGCAGGCCATTTCGCCTCCCTCGTAGTACACATATCTTGGTACTAGGTTTCCGAAAAATACAATGACGGCACTCTTAGTGTCCCCCAGCATTCGTGCGTGAGCGACTTCCACATTTAGCGTGCGCACTCTGATTTTCGATTTAAGGACGTCTGATGGCGTATGTGGGGTGAGTCCGTGGATTACCCCCCGAACTGCTCCGTCCCCCAGAGCTACATACGCTTTCACCGCATGGGGTTTTCCATTTATCTTGAGTGATGTAATCTGGCGCAATGTGTTTGCGACTTCCTTCTCTGGGGTTGAGACAATTACAATGTTCGATCCAGGCTTAATACGTAGCAGAAACTGCTCACCTTGGATCTTTTCATCGCAAGCCTCTATAATCGCACGGGCCATCACGGGAGTTGTAATTGCTCGAAGCGGGAGTCCTTGATGCGGTCTCACAATCACCTTGAAATCGTCCTTTGGTAAGGGTGGTAGTTTCTTCCCGTTGCGTCTCGGGCGAAACTTTGGCTTGTATGCGTTCTTCGGAGAGTCGTTCTTCTGGTGCTCCTGCGCACGTTCTCTCCGTTGCATTTTTCTTTCCCTGATGGACACAACCGTGGTCCATCCCTCTTGGGCATCTTGAATGCGTTTGTCGGTCGTATTCTCACCGTTGTTGATGGTGGACGGTGCTGGGCTTATCTCTGTTTTGGTGGTCATCGCCTGGTGCGGTCCGATGTCCGCAAAATCCATGCGCTCTTCTGTGTTGGAATCATGGCTGGTCGGGGCTCTCCCCACTGAGCCGCTTTTCGCACAACGCGCAGGAGTTTGAGACGCCATCTGCGTCGGCGTCGCGGCGGTGGCGGAGTCGCAGCCGGCGTCGTGGCTGCCGCCGCTCGCTACTCGTCGGTAGGCTTACACAGGCTCACTTGTGGAGGTAGCAATCCCTTGGTCGTATTTCCGTGAAGAATGGTCCAAGGGCCATAAAACTGGCCTCCCTGGCTGCCGCTTGACTTCCCGGAACGGATGAGGTGCACTTTTCGTAGGTTAGAAGAACTGGACCACACGAAAAACATAGAAATTGCGGAGCGTGATGCGAGTGCGTCCACACTCCTCAACGCCACCCCCGCGTCCCAGCTTTTCGTAAGTCCGTTTCGTGCCGACAGAAAACGTGGGCCGATCCTGGCGGTAGTCCAGAAAGGGTCCATGCTCAATGGCACATACCCCTGTCAACCAGCGAAAGTGTTTAAGCTCGAGGATGGTCCGTCGAGTGTACGCCGCAAAACCTCCGCCAGGCGATGACGTCACCATACGTCACCCAGCTGCGCCGACCGCACCGAGCCTCGCCACAGTTGCGTGAGCCGTGACGCCATCGCGCGCGCTGCATCGCTTCGCCTTAGCTTTGCCGACCCATGACGTTACCGCACCGTGCGGAGTACCCCGAGTATCGCGCCGCCGAAGCGGCGGCGAAACATCGGTGATTCGCACAGGATGCGGACTGACCTGCCAGCAAAATCGAGCAAAAGCGTTTGAGCACCCAGAAGCGTCGCGATACTTTAATGACCGAGTGGTCGTTGCTCCTGGGGCTGTCGATGATTCCGGGGTGATCTTGCACAAAACGTGGCCGAGGTCAAAACGTGTCCGAGGTCGATAGGAGGTCAAGCGCATCCACCGTGCTACTGTTGCTTTAAGATGTTAACTATCATAATTACTCTTGTACAGGAGGTCCCGATACAGTCTTTGACTATGGGACCCCCTTCTGTATACTAAATACTTGTAATACGTCCAAACCTTTCATAATAAATACTGAATCAGATTCAGAGTATCGAAGCATAACCTCACAACTTGCCCGAATCGAGATAAAGCTAGGTGGGATCGCCAGCTTCACTGTTTGCCCAGTATTCGCGCCACTAGTGTGAAGCTGCCCATAATTTTTTTTTGTAAAGCTGCCGCACGACAATGGAAGACAACAACTATAAAAGGGCTAGGAACAGATACCTTGAAACTGTATCATTATACTGATACAACATACAGAGGCAATAAGTATTTGAGATACCGACACAAGATTCAAGCGGATTAATTTTATCCGATCGGTCCATACTGTCCATTCGTATCTTAACGTACTTCGTTACATTCATAAATTACTCATTATGTAAGCTCCCTACTGGGACCGATGCAAGTTTATGATATTCGTTTGCAAATTTCTTTACTCTTTCAAGCAGCCCTCGTTGTTTTCGATTCTCTTGTAATAATTGCTTGTATGAATGTTTCCGACATTCCAAGTAGTATATCGCAACTCCGCGATAGTCGATAAGGCTCTGGGTACCTCAATCGGATCAATACAGATAAGGTGCGCCTTTAGGGGTTTTTTTCTATGCCGCCTAAATGATCGGCACGAGGCAGTGCACTGGCGGCGAATCCTGAAGTGTGTCTCGGCCTTACTTTTGTACACTTACATAGTTTCGTACTCGTTATACGTCGTTTCTATTTACACGCCGAATATGTTGGCACGTTTTACATGTATATGGCGATGTGTTTATGAGCAAGTATTAAAAGTTTATTTTAAAGTAGGTTGACCCAACACTTAAGTGGAAAACTGTGTTAAGCAAAGCTTTCTTTGATGTTTGGACAAGTAAACGTTAAAGTAAACCTGCTGAAAGTACGACGCCCCCAAAGATGCAAGCACTTGCGGCTATGCAGCTCAATTTTCAGACCCCTTATTATTTGAGCTGCAGGCTATACACGATGCGATAGAAACCGTTGCCAACTTGCGTAACACTAACGAAACCCACATCTATACTGAACGCCTCGGCGCAGTTGAGCATCTCAAACAAGTAACGAAAACATTGCATATTTATCAGCAGATACACACAATTCACAATTATACACGTGTGGACGTTACTGTCCATTGGGTGCAGCCACGTGGTCATGACCACAACAATGACCTCGTGGATCGTATTGCTCAATCTTTCTCGTCCTCTTGCCCTACCCTCTGACCCCCACTCTGTTTTCTTTGCCCGAAAATCCATCCTACGGCGTTACACGCGTGCCCTCATCCATACGCGTGTCTACTCCCTTCCCCACAATCTTTCTCGGGTGAAGGAAGTCTATCTCCGGAAACTTCTGGTCGAGGCGGCCCTTACGCCAGCCGTCACCTGTTCTTGGGGTCAACCATACGAAAACATTGTCCAGTTTCAGAAGTTCTCTGGTCCTGCATCTGCAGAGGATGCCCACCATCTATCTATTTTGGACGTGTCCCGGGACAAAGACAATTCAGAAAAGTGTTCTTAAAGTTGCGAAATTGAAGAGGAAACAAGTAGGAGACTATGAAAGATGGATGAAAGATGGACAACGCATTTTATAGGTCGCTGTTGCAGTATCTTTATGAAACGGGCCTGCATACTTATATTTAAATCCATTAAGACGTTATGCCGCGTGGTAATCCAAGCGAAACAAGAACATAATGCAAATATAATGTCAATCAGGCATGGGCTAAATGGCGCATATGGATTGTAATTTCAGGTGCTTCTTTATAGCCGGCTTCTTTATTTTGTGTAGCCGACTTCATCTTCACTTCTCTGTACTTCAATGCTTGCTCAATGTACGCTTTGATCCCACATTGTTCATTTCACTTTTTTATCCACACTCGACTGCTTCTGTGATCAAATTCTTGATTTTCCTGCGGTCGACTTGGTCAATTATCTCTTACCTACTCCTTCACTATATTCCTCTTCTTCTGCCACCTTAATCGGGCAAGTACTCATTGGCCCATACTCTGCGGCCCTAGTTGTCTACTTGGTAAAAAGCACCGGCAATTTGGGTGGAAAGCCAGACAGCTTCACTTTAAAGGGACACTAAAAAATATACTAGGTAAACGTGCACTGTTAAAATACTATTACAGTGGCGTCGCGGCGCTTGTTTTGTGGCAAGAAAATACTTAGTTTAAGAGAAAACCGCGTCAAAAGTGTCCGCATAACTTTAGCGCAATTCATATCGCCCGCGTCCGAGCGGAGAGTGAAGACTTTGCATACACCATCACCGTACTTTACAGCCGTCGGTGTGTAAGTAAGTCAATCAGTATGGAAGGAGAATTTCTAGTTCCTTTTAACCCGGGGCTGGCGTTTTTGCCGCCACAAGTTTGCTGCCACACACAGTTCACTTTGATTTTTTGTTAAAACGGCTCCCGACAGAGGCCGCTGCTGTTTTATGCGCAAAACTCAAACACGCGACTAAGAAGAAACCTAGCCAAGACAGCGTTGAATTCACGGCTGCAGCTGCTCTTGGTCAAGTGGCGATGACAGTTTGGGCATCCAGTGACATCACATGGACATGGCATTCTCTGCAACTTGCAGTTAGGGTCAGTTTCGCGTGCCAGCAAAACCGATGCAGCCCTACGCGACAACGAAACTACTAAAACGTGAAAACGCGGGCGGCGCCGGTATCGACCGTAAACCAAATATTTTGTCGACTCACGTCGTTGTCGAAGGTAAGGTCAATCACTTTCTTTATAGCGATAGAAATTATATGGAATCTCTAGGCGAATTTCCGCCGTTCTCATCGCCGTCGCCGTGAGGTTCCGTATAAAGTCCACGGGCGATAAAATTGTCGCCGCGAGCCGTACGCTGTATGTGCGAGTGAAAGCATGCGACAGTGAGCCGGGAATCGCGGCTCACGCACAGAAGGGCATGAAGCGAGAAGGAAGCGCAGCCTTCCAGTAGCGCACACCGCTTCGGAGGGAGGGTAGGGAGGTGTAGGAGCCGCGCCTTACTGCGGCCGCACGCTTCCGCGCCCCAGAAGGCTCCAGGGGAGGGTGGCCAGGTGGAGGGGCCACGCTTTACTGTGGCCGCGCCCTGCCGCTGCCAGGCAAGGAGGCTTCGGGGAAGGGGGGGAGGGGGGGGAGGGGAGCTCGCGGTATTTTGCGCCACGCACGCCAGCCGGCGCGGCTGTATCTTGAAAGCCATCAGAGTCCGCCCTCCCTGTGTTTTCGCGGCTAAGGTCGCGTTCATGCGAGCGCCGGCACGAATCTCAATTCGGTCGCTGCTGCTGCTCCGCTGACTGACGCCAGCGTTTTCACAGGGAATTTCCGCGGTCATCTAGTGAGATGCGTTCATATTGCGTGTGGCCGCGTACGTGGCACCATGCTCGTCAATTTAGTTAGTATGCCTATGTTTACAAGCTTATACAGCCGATGAAACTACTATCCTTACTTTGTATACATGTCCACTAATTTGCTATCGCAATCGATGCTTCGCCTTTCGGGCGACAGAGCGACTTTTTTTATATTCTGAGACGACGCCCGAGACGAAGGCAGAGCTCTTGTATTGTCACACAGCGCGAGATAGCCCACGAACACCAACCCGACAAAATGATGATGATCGTGAAGATGGGTATATACACATGAAGACGATGATGAACTGCACAGTTAGGGCTCACACTAACTTTCCCCCCTCACGAAAGCGGCCGGCAAGGCAGCGAGTCAGAAAAGGTCGGAACGCCGAAGATACGGCTTCAGGCGAGAGACGTGAACAATTTCAGTGCTGCGGCAACGGCGGTCAGTAACCGAGGTAACAGGAGCTACGCGATAGTTCACGGCAGATGTTCTTTCAAGCACGGTATATGGGCCGCGATACCTGTGAAGAAATTTTTCACAGAGCCCTGGCACTCGAACAGGTGTCCACAGGAGCACTTCGTCGCCTGGGCGGAACGAAATGACACGACGGGTCGCATCACAACGGACTTTCCTCTTGTCCTGAATGGTCGCGGTGTGGGCGCGCGCAATTTTGCGGCAGTGGGCGACGCGGGCGGCGAACTCCTCTGGTAGAGATGTGGATGGAACAGAAGGCGTAGAGAGGAAAGTGGTGTCCAAAACAAAAGACGGTGCACGGCCGTACACGAGGAAAAAGGGGCTGTAGTTTGTTGTGCGTTGAACGGCAGTATTATATGCAAACGTGACGAAAGGAAGTATAGTGTCCCAGTTTGTGTGGTCGGGTTTCACATACATGGAGATCATGTCGGACAGAGTTCGATGGAAACGCTCGGTAAGACCATTGATCTGGGGATGGTACGCAGAGGTGGTCTTATGGATGGTGTTTGAGGCTTGCAGGACTTCAGCAAGAACATGGGAAAGAAATGTCTTGCCACGGTCGCTTAGAAGAACACGAGGGGCACCGTGGCGCAAGATAATGGATTGCAGGACAAACTCGGCGACCTCAGAGGCCGCACCAGAAGGAAGAGCTGCAGTCTCAGCGTAGCGAGTGAGATGGTCCACGGCGGTGACAATCCAGCGGTGACCCGCGGGTGTAAGCGGAAGGGGACCGTATAAATAGATGCCCACGAATTCAAAGGGAACGGACGGGCACGGCAATGGTTGTAAAGGGCCGGCGGGAAGAGAGGTCGAACGTTTTCGATGTTGGCATGACGCACACGAACTGACGTACTTGGCAACACTAGTAGACAGGCCAGGCCAGAAACAGCGAGTCTTAATGCGGTCGTAGGTTTTATGAAATCCTAAGTGGCCAGCCGTTGCGTCGTCGTGAAAAGCTTGTAAAATTTGCAGTCGAAGTGAGCGAGAAGACCGGGACATGTTTTGAGACAACGAAGGTGAGGGCGAGCGACGTGACGAGGATATATTGACGCGAAATAAGTTGGCACGTGGTGACACTGGCCCCTTGAGGCGAGAACGACGAAGTTCGTGGTTGCGCGCGCGCTCTCCGAGGTCCAGCCATTATTAAAGGCTGACGTGTTTTTTGCCTATCTGTTGCTGGTGAACTATTCTAGCTGTACTAGCTGGGTGAGATTTCTGGTGGAATTGCTGGGTACGGTCGATGTTAAGATCTCCGGAGCGTACCCCAGACCTAAGCCCGGCGAGTAGTTCGGACGAGCTTACCTCTGTGCACGTACGTACCAGCCGGCGTCTCCAAGGACTCCAGCCACAGCACGGTCTGCTACCCGAACGAAGTAGAATGACGAACCAACCACCTCCTGCCGCTACTGCAGCATCGCACGTGGTCGTCAATCAGATCCGGACGCCGAATCATTTCCACGGGAGTGCTTCAGAGGACGCCGACGACTGGCTTGACCATTTTGACCGGGTCGCCAACGTCAACGACTGGACCCACGAGCGTAAGCTTCGCTACGTGTACTTCGCTCTTGAAGATTCCGCTAAAATATGGTTTGAGAACCACGAGGCGACACTGACGTCATGGGAAGAATTTCGTCGGCAGTTCCTCAATGCCTTCGCCAGGGCGGACAGGAAGGAGAGGGCGGAGTTAGCACTGGAGTCGAGAATTCAAGGCCCGAATGAGCGAGTGACGGCGTACGTAGAAGACATGAATCGGCTCTTCAGACGTGCGGAACCCTCTATGACTGAAGCAAAGAAGGTGCGCCACCTAATGCGCGGCGTCAAAGAGGAAATCTTTGCTGGCCTCATTCTAAATCCGCCGACGACAGTGGCAGAGTTCCACGATGAAGCCACCACCATGGAAAAGGCCCTTCAACAGCGGGCCAGGCAATACAACCGCGACGCCGTGATTTCAAGGGAGCTCTCTGCCGTTACCCTCGGCAACGACGTCGGCGCCTTGCGAGAAATCATCAGGGCTGTCATCAAGGAGGAACTGCAGAATATGCAGACGACCGCTGCCTCTGTGGGACAACTTTCCATTGCGGAAATGGTGCGCGCCGAGGTCCGACAGGCCGTCCATGTTCCTGAACAGTACGAGGCACCACAGCAGAGACCGCGTCCTAAAATGAGTTACGCAGAAGCAGTACGCCGTCCACCACCCTCAAGCGCGTATAGCATGGTACACCCCGCTCAGCAATTGGACGTTAGCTTCAGGCCTCGCAGCACACCGCACATCGCTGAAGCAAGAACTAGGAAGAGCGACGTCTGGCGCACCGCAGACTACAAGCCCCTTTGTTACCATTGTGGCGAAGCCGGGCACATCTACAGAATGTGTCCTTATCGTCATGTGGGGCTCCGAGGATTCGCACCAAATGCACCTCGTCCACGACCTGGTGAGCGGCCGCCGGAAATAGAGAGTTTCGTCGCGAATCATCGCAATGGTGATCAACGATGGCACGAGCCCCGTTCGTCGTCTCCTGCTCGTTACAGGTCACCATCACCAAGCCAAGCCTTCTCTCGCGGCGCTCTCAGACGCCGCTCGCCAAGCCCGGCGGCTCGGGAAAACTGAGTTCAGCGACCTCCGGAGGTGAGGCCGCTGACGTCGACTGTGCGCAAGATCCTCCACTACGACGACAACGACGAAAACAGAACGACGAAGACGTACAGACGCAGTCAAACACCGTACGAGAGGTAATAACGTCGAACATTCCCGTCACCGTAGACGACGAAGACATAACAGCATTAATCGACACTGGAGCGGACACCTCAGTTATGAGCATGGACCTTGCCTGCAAGCTGAAGAAAGTTTCTACCGAGTGGACTGGGTCGCAGATTCGCACTGCAGGAGGCCATCTGCTAACCCCGGTAGGAAGATGCACAGCGCGAGTGAGCATTCGTGGGTTTACGTACCTCGGAGATTTCGTTATCCTCCCAAGCTGTTCGAGGGACCTAATTCTGGGAATGGACTTTCTGCAGGCTAATGGAGCCGTGATAAACCTACAAAAGTCGCTGGTAACGTTTTCAACGGCGCAGGCCTTAGCAGGGAGCAGCACTGACGACACGTATGTCAACGCCTTGAGGATTGTCGACGAGAACATCACGGTGCCGCCAAGGAGCAGCGTATTGACCCTCGTAACCTGCCACGCATTCGACGACTATGAGGGTATTGCCGAGGCAAATATCCCGCTGTTGCTCGAAAGACACATCTGCATCGCCCGGGGCCTTGTTCGAATACAGAATAAGTGCTCGCAAGTTTTGCTGACAAACTTCAGCCATGAGTATCAGCACGTCCCTCGAGGTACAGCTGTGGCCTTTCTGAACGGCATTGCTGACTTCTCCGACGTCGGCACGTTACAAGTGACTTCACCGGATGCAACAACTCACGCCAGCCTGAGTACCCGCGTCCACATTAATGCTGACTTAGCAGATGTACAGAAGGATCAGCTACTGGGCCTAGTGACAGAATTCTCTGGCTGTTTTTCCACGGAATCTAGAGTCCAGCGCACCTCCATTACGCAACACCGGATAGTTACAGAGGAGTCGGCGCGGCCTGTTCGTCAGCACCCGTACCGCGTGTCACCTATGGAGCGGGAGGCGATTAAGCGTCAAGTTGAAGAAATGCTCAATGATGACGTCATCCAGCCGTCGACAAGTCCGTGGGCGTCCCCTGTCGTGCTAGTAAAAAAGAAAGACAACACGCTCCGCTTCTACGTTGACTACAGACGGCTTAACCGAGTCACCAAACGCGACGTTTACCCCCTGCCACGGATCGATGACGCTTTGGACCGTCTGCGTCATGCTGAGTTCTTTACTTCGTTAGACCTAAAGTCAGGGTACTGGCAAATCGAAGTGGACGAGCGTGACCGTGAAAAAACCGCCTTCGTGACTATATAAGGTCCGGGAACGTAGGCTTCCGATCTGGGCACATAGTCTCTCTCATCCACACGACTGCCTACCATCCTTCCGCCAATGGCATGGTCGAACGGCTTCATCGACAACTGAAAGCTGCCCTCACTGCTCACCAGCCAAGAGAACGTTGGCTTCATCACCTCCACTTCGTACTTCTGGGCATCCGATCAGCATTGAAGACGGATCTCGGCTGCTCATCAGCCGAACTAGTCTATGGCGTGTCCCTGCGTCTTCCAGGGGAATTCTTTGAGCCGTCGTCGCCATCGTCCACTCATGATGCCTCCACGTACGTTCGAGAGCTGCGCACCACGTTTCACGACACCTTGCTCCTGTAATTCCTGCCGATCGACACCCCCAGTCTCTCTTCGTCAGCCAGGATCTGCATGACTGCAGTCACGTCTTCGGCGTGACCAAATACGGCCACCACTCACACCGGCCTATGATGGCCCATTTCGCGTACTCCATCGTACACCTAAGACGGTCACGCTGGACATCAACGGCCGTGAAGACGTCGTGGCTGCCGATCGACTAAAACCTGCATACATTGCCGCTCTCGTGTCCGCGGAGCTTCCACCTCCAGTCTGGAAGCCCACACCCAAGCACGTTCACTGGCCGACTCCTATGGCTCACGCTCTAGGGGGCGGGGGGGGGGGGGGGGGGGAGCCTTGTAGCGCCTCTGCATGCGGCGCCCGTCAAGGAAGATGAAGTTGGCATTACACCGCGCGGCAGGTGCACAGCAAGCGTACAAAAATCAGTTCGAAAACTCAACGCTGTCAGGGCTGGATCTTTCTCGTGTTAGCTCCGACAACTTCATCCGATCGGCACTCGCCATTCGTATCTTGCCATGCTTCGTTAAATTCCTAGATTTCTCATTATGTAAGCTCCAATGCTGGGACCGATGCAAGTTCATGATATTCGTTTGCAAATTTCTTTGCTTTTGCAAGCAGCCCTCGTTGCTTTCGATTCTCTTGTAATAATTAATTGCTTGTAGAAATGTTTCAGACATTCTACCTAAGTAATATATCGCAACTCCGCGATAGTTGACAAGGCTCTCGGTACCGCAATCCGGTAAATTCAGATAAAGTGCGCCTTTAGGGTTTCTTTTTTCTATGCCGCCTAAATGATCAGCACGAGGCAGTGCACTGGTGGCCAGTCCTGAAGTGTTTCGCGAGGCCTTATTAAGGCGAAGGCCTCTATGTCTCATCTTTCAGTCGACCTTCCAAGTCCTTGAGCGAAAACGCGTCGACTACACGAAAGGTACAAAAAGGACTCGAACCCTCGACCTTTGATTCCCGGAAGCCCTGACCTTTGGTACCACCATGTGCTGGTGCCACCATTGTCCCACCAACAAAGGCCATGGGTTCGAGTACAGTAATTAGTTCTGCCTTAATTAAGATATAGTTTATTAAAGCACTAGAACCCTCGACCTTTAGAGGGAGTCGGACCCACGACCTCTGGTGTTTAGTTAATTAAGGCACGTAAATTACTAAAGAAATAATTAAGGCACTCGGACCCAAGACCTCTCGCGCTACTTAGGACGACGTTAAGCACAGTTTATTAGGGTAGCATCAATTAAGGCACTTTAACTTTGGTAGGAGAAAATAAGTAATAAGAAGTAACAGCGCATTCGAATGATAGAATGTCAAGTAATTTAATGACTGTCTTCCGAGCACGCAGGCTTTCGCCTTCATCCTATTTGGCGTATGCTAAAGTGACTGTCAATTTATTTTCTTACGTTTGCATAGTTTCGTAATCGTTCCAAGTCAAGTTTCTATTTACGCGCCGAATGTGTTGATGCGTGTTACACGGATATGTAAATATGTTTATAAGCAAATTTTAAATGTTTATCGAAGATTGGGCAGATCCTACGCTTACGTGCAAAACTGTGTTAAGCAAAGCTTTCTTTGATGTTTCTACTCTAAGGAAGAACCGCCGCTAAGCCAGGCTCATGTCCCGCATAAACGTCAAAGCAAACGTTATGCAAACCTAATGCCAATGATAGATATGTATGTGCAAAATGGTGCAAATGGAAAGTAATCTTACTTACTTAATTACTCACTCACACAAAATATAAACCGACAAGAGGAACTAAAATTGCTATTATCTGCAAAATATAAACAGTTCTGGCGTAAGTCTACATGAAGGTAAAAGGAGCGTGCGCAATGCGCACTGGTTCTTCACCATTTAAAACCTAATTACATTTGTCAATCCGACATGAGGAAGTGCGAAACTGGCAAGCGCCCTTATTTTCCCGTCGCCAAACCGGAGCGAACCTACGGGTTCATTGCGGGGCCCCTTTCCCTGCGCCTTGCACATGGCCATCGCCTATATAGACTATGTCAACTCCGGCCAAGCGCACCAGTTCCAACCCTGACCCTACAGGGACAACCTGGGCAACACTACCTCACCTGTGCTGCTTGCAGTACATACCATTGCCAAGCCGAAGAATCTCAATCACGGCCCTGGTATTTATGCTCGACTCATACGGCAACTATGTACCATCTAATTGCACTGCGTATGATAGAGCCCGGATAAAAAATGCGGACTTCATTATTAGCACGCTGGTACTCCGATCAACACATTTTTTTTTTAACAGCGGCGCTGTTTTAGCTTTTCGTTTCCCCGCGTAGCGGTCGCAGAAACTCCACTAGCGATGACGCCTAGATTCGCCGCCGCTGCCGCGCTACCGATGACGTCACTGCGCACAGCTGCGCCTCGCTTCACCTTGCGATAGCCAATCGATAGTTATTCAATAGCTAATCGATAATCAATCAATAATCAATAAATTCCGGGAAATGCTGGGGATGACTTGGTAGTGCTTAGCCTAGCCCCAATTAGTGGTCAATACTTTGCGATACCCAATCAATAGCCAATCAATAGCTAATCAATACTCGATCAATAATCGAGAAATTCCGGAAAATGCTAGGGATGACTTGGTAGTGCTTAGCCTAGTCCAAATACTTGGGCAATACCTTGCGATTGCCAATCATTAGGTAATCGATATTCGACCAATAATCAATAAATTCCGGAAAAGCAGAACCCGTAAGGCCAGGACCAGCTAGGTGCCGATCAGCTCCGCTGTTTCTTTAGCCTTGCTCCCATCGTGTAAGCTACGCCACTTTTTCATTCTTTTTTTCTTTTTTTTTTTTTTTTTTTACGGCGGAGCAGCTTTTCGTAAGTCCGTTTCGTGCCGACAGAAAACGTGGGCCGATCCTGGCGGTAGTCCAGAAAGGGTCCATGCGCAATGGCACATACCCCTGTCAACCAGCGAAAGTGTTTAAGCTCGAGGATGGTCCGTCGAGTGTACGCCGCAAAACCTCTGCCTGGCGATGACGTCACCATACGTCACCCAGCTGCGCCGACCGCGCTGAGCCTCGCCACAGTTGCGTGAGCCGTGACGCCATCGCGCGCGCTGCATCGCTTCGCCTTAGCTTTGCCGAGCCATGACGTTACCGCACCGTGCGGAGTACCCCGAGTATCGCGCCGCCGAAGCGGCGGCGAAACATCGGTGATTTGCAGAGGATGCGGACTTATCAGCCCGAAAAATCGAGCAAGAGCGTTTGAGCATCCAGAAGCGTCGCGATACTTTAATGACCGAGTGTTCGTTGCTCCTGGGGCTGTCGATGATTCCGGGGTGATCTTGCGCAAAACGTGGCCGAGGTCAACAGGAGGTCAAGCGCATCCTCCGTGCTACTGTTGCTTTAAGATGTTAACTATCATAATTACTCTTGTACAGGAGGTCCCGATACAGTCTTTGACTATGGGACCCCCTTCTGTATACTAAATACTTGTAATACGTCCAAACCTTTCATAATAAATACTGATTCAGATTCTGAGTATCGAAGCATAACCTCACATCTTGCCCGAATCGAGGTAAAGCTAGGTGGGATCGCCAGCTTCGCTGTTTGCCCAGTATTCGCACCACTAGTGTGAAGCTGCCCCTAATTTTTTTTTTTTTTTTGTAAAGCTGCCGCACGACAATGGAACACAACAGCTATAACAGGGCTAGGAACAGATACTTTGACATTGTATCATTACACTGATACAACATACAGAGGCAATAAGTATTTGAGATACCGACACAAGATTCAAGTGAATTAATTTTATCCGATCGGTGCATACTGTCCATTCGTATCTTAACGTACTTCGTTACATTCATAAATTACTCATTATGTAAGCTCCCTACTGGGACCGATGCAAGTTTATGATATTCGTTTGCAAATTTCTTTACTCTTTCAAGCAGCCATCGTTGTTTTCGATTCTCTTGTAATAATTGCTTGTAGGAATGTTTCCGACATTCCAAGTAGTATATCGCAACTCCGCGATAGTCGATAAGGCTCTGGGTACCTCAATCGGATCAATACAGATAAGGTGCGCCTTTAGGGGTTTTTTTTTTCTATGTCGCCTAAATGATCGGCACGAGGCAGTGCACTGGCGGCCAATCCTGAAGTGTGTCTCGGCCTTACTTTTGTACACTTACATAGTTTCGTACTCGTTCTACGTCGTTTCTATTTACAAGCCGAATATGTTGGCACGTTTTACATGTATATGGCGATGTGTTTATGAGCAAATATTAAAAGTTTATTTTAAAGTAGGCAGACCCTACACTTAAGTGGAAAACTGTGTTAAGCAAAGCTTTCTTTGATGTTTGGACAAATAAACGTTAAAGTAAACCTGCTGTAAGTACGACGCCCCCAAAGATGCAAGCACTTGCGGCTATGCAACTCAATTTTCAGACCCCTTATTATTTGAGCTGCAGGCTATACACGATGCGATAGAAACCGTGGCCAACTTGCGTAACACCAACGAAACCCACATCTATACTGACCGCCTCGGCGCAGTTAAGCATCTCAAACAAGTAACGAAAACATTGCATATTTATCAGCAGATACACACAATTCACAATTCTACACGTGTGAACGTTACTGTCCATTGGGTGCAGCCACGTGGTCATGACCGCAACAATGACCTCGTGGATCGTATTGCTCAATCTTTCTCGACAGCCTTACGTAACTCCTCCTCTTTCCCTTCCCTCTGACCCCCGCTTTGTTTTCTTTGCCCAAAATCCATCCTATGGCGTGACACGCGTGCCCTCATGCCCCCCGCGTGTCTGCTCCCTTCCCCACAATCTTTCTCGGGTGGAGGAAGTCTATCTCCGGAAACTTCGGTCGGGGCGGCCCTTACGCCAGCCGTCACGTGTTCTTGGGGTCAACCATACGAAAACATTGTCCAGTTTCAGAAGTTCTCTGGTCCTGCATCTGCAGAGGATGCCCACCATCTACTTTGGACGTGTCCCGGGACAAAGACAATTCCGAAAAGTGTTCTTAAAGGTGCGAAATTGAAGAGGAAACAAGTAGGAGACTATGAAAGATGGATGAAAGATGGACAACGCATTTTATAGGTCGCTGTTGCAGTATCTTTATGAAACGGGCCTGCATACTTATATTTAAATCCATTAGGACGTTATGCCGCGTGGTAATCCAAGCGAAACAAGAACATAATGCAAATATAATGTCAATCAGGCATGGGCTAAATGGCGCATATGGATTGTAATTTCAGGTGCTTCTTTATAGCCGGCTTCTTTATTTTGTGTAGCCGACTTCATCTTCACTTCTCTGTACTTCAATGCTTGCTCAATGTACGCTTTGATCCCTCATTGTTCATTTCAGTTTTATGTCCACACTCGACTGCTTCTGTTATCAAATTCTTGATTTTCCTGCGCTCGACTTGGTCAATTATCTCTTACCTACTTCTTCACTATATTCCTCTTCTTCTGCCACCTTAATCGGGCAAGTACTCATTGGCCCATACTCTGCGGCCCTAGTTGTCTACTTGGTAAAAAGCACCGGCAATTTGGGTGGAAAGCCAGACAGCTTCACTTTAAAGGGACACTAAAAACATACTAGGTAAACGTGCACTGTTAAAATACTATTACAGTAACGTCGCGGTGCTTGTTTCGTGCCAAGAAAATACTTAGTTTAAGAGAAAACCGCGTCTAAAGTGTCCGCATAACTTTAGCGCAATTCATATCGCCCGCGTCCAAGCGGAGAGTGAAGACGTTGCATACACCATCACCGTACTTTACAGCCGTCGGTGTGTAAGTAAGTCAATCAGTATGGAAGGAGAATTTCTAGTTCCTTTTAACCCGGGGCTGGCGTTTTTGGCGCCACAAGTTTGCTGCCACACACAGTTCACTTTGATTTTTTGTTAAAACGGCTCCCGACAGAGGCCGCTGCTGTTTTATGCGCAAAACTCAAACGCGCGACTAAGAAGAAACCTAGCCAAGACAGCGTTGAATTCACGGCTGCAGCTGCTCTTGGTCAAGTGGCGATGACAGTGTGTGCATCCAGTGACATCATATGGACATGGCATTCTCTGCAACTTGCAGTTAGGGTCAGTTTCGCGTGCCAGCAAAACCGATGCAGCCCTACGCGACAACGAAACTACTAAAACGTGAAAACGCGGGCGGCGCCGGTCTCGACCGTAAACCAAAATTTTTGACGACTCACGTCGTTGTCGAAGGTAAGGTCAATCACTTTCTTTATAGCGATAGAAATGATATGGAATCTCTAGGCGAATTTTCTCATCGCCGTCGCCGTGAGGTTCCGTATAAAGTCCACGGGCGATAAAATTGTCGGCGCGAGCCGTACGCTGTATGTGCGATGAAAGCATGCGACAGTGAGCCGGGAATCGCGGCTCACGCACAAAAGGGCATGAAGCGGGAAGGAAGCGCAGCCTTCCAGTAGCGCACACCACTTCGGAGGGAGAATAGGGAGGTGTAGGAGCCGCGCCTTACTGCGGCCGCACGCTTCCGCGCCCCAGAAGGCTCCAGGGGAGGGTGGCCAGGTGGAGGGGCCACGCTTTACTGTGGCCGCGCCGTGCCGCTGCCAGGCAAGGAGGCCTCGGGGAAGGGGGGGGGGGGGGGGAGCTCGCGGTATTTTGCGCCACGCACGCCAGCCTGCGCGGCTGTATCTTGAAAGCCATCAGAGTCCGCCCTCCCTGTGTTTTCGCGGCTAAGGTCGCGTTCATGCGAGCGCCGGCACGAATCCCAATTCGGTCGCTGCTGCTGCTCCGCTGACTGACTCCAGCGTTTTCACAGGGAATTTCCGCGGTCATCTAGTGAGATGCGTTCATATTGCGTGTGGCCGCGTGGCACCATGCTCGTCAATTTAGTTAGTATGCCTATGTTTACAAGCTTATACAGCAGATGAAACTACTATCCTTACTTTGTATACATGTCCACTAATTTGCTATCGCAATCGATGCTTCGCCTTTCGGGCGACAGAGAGACTTTTTTTTATATTCTGAGACGACGCCCGAGACGAAGGCAGAGCTCTTGTATTGTCACACAGCGCGAGATAGCCCACGAACACAAACCCGACAAAATGATGATGATCGTGAAGATGGGTATATACACATGAAGACGATGATGAACTGCACAGTTAGGGCTCACACTAACTTTCCCCCCTCACGAAAGCGGCCGGCAAGGCAGCGAGTCAGAAAAGGTCGGAACGCCGAAGATACGGCTTCAGGCGAGAGACGTGAACAATTTCAGTGCTGCGGCAACGGCGGTCAGTAACCGAGGTAACAGGAGCTACGCGATAGTTCACGGCAGATGTTCTTTCAAGCACGGTATATGGGCCGCGATACTGTGAAGAAATTTTTCACAGAGCCCTGGCACTCGAACAGGTGTCCACAGGAGCACTTCGTCGCCTGGGCGGAACGAAATAACACGACGGGTCGCATCACAACGGACTTTCCTCTTGTCCTGAATGGTCGCGGTGTGGGCGCGCGCAATTTTGCGGCAGTGGGCGACGCGGGCGGCGAACTCCTCTCGTAGAGATGTAGATGGAACAGAAGGCATAGAGAGGAAAGTGGTGTCCAAAACAAAAGACGGTGCACGGCCGTACACGAGGAAAAAGGGGCTGTAGTTTGTTGTGCGTTGAACGGCAGTATTATATGCAAACGTGACGAAAGGAAGTATAGTGTCCCAGTTTGTGTGGTCGGGTTTCACATACATGGAGATCATGTCGGACAGAGTTCGATGGAAACGCTCGGTAAGACCATTGATCTGGGGATGGTACGCAGAGGTGGTCTTATGGATGGTGTTTGAGGCTTGCAGGACTTCAGCAAGAACATGGGAAAGAAATGTCTTGCCACGGTCGCTTAGAAGAACACGAGGGGCACTGTGGCGCAAGATAATGGATTGCAGGACAAACTCTGCGACCTCAGAGGCCGCACCAGAAGGAAGAGCTGCAGTCTCAGCTTAGCGAGTGAGATGGTCCACGGCGGTGACAATCCAGCGGTGACCCGCGGGTGTAAGCGGAAGGGGACCGTATAAATAGATACCCACGAATTCAAAGGGAACGGACGGGCACGGCAATGGTTGTAAAGGGCCGGCGGGAAGAGAGGTCGAACGTTTTCGATGTTGGCATGACGCACACGAACTGACGTACTTTGCAACACTAGTAGACAGGCCAGGCCAGAAACAGCGAGTCTTAATGCGGTCGTAGGTTTTATGAAATCCAAAGTGGCCAGCCGTTGCGTCGTCGTGAAAAGCTTGTAAAATTTGCAGTCGAAGTGAGCGAGAAGACCGGGACATGTTTTGAGACAACGGAGGTGAGGGCGAGCGACGTGACGAGGATATATTGACGCGAAATAAGTTGCCACGTGGTGACACTGGCCCCTTAAGGCGATAACGACGAAGTTCGTGGTTGCGCGCGCGCTCTCCGAGGTCCAGCCATTATTAAAGGCTGACGTGTTTTTTGCCTATCTGTTGCTGGTGAACTATTCTAGCTGTACTAGCTGGGTGAGATTTCTGGTGGAAGTGCTGGGTATGGTCGATGTTAAGATCTCCGGAGCGTACTCCAGACCTAAGCCCGGCGGCTAGTTCGGACGAGCTTACCTCTGTGCACGTACGTACCAGCCGGCGTCTCCAAGGACTCCAGCCACAGCACGGTCTGCTACCCGAACGAAGTAGAATGACGAACCAACCACCTCCTGCCGCTACTGCAGCATCGCACGTGGTCGTCAATCAGATCCGGACGCCGAATCATTTCCACGGGAGTGCTTCAGAGGACGCCGACGACTGGCTTGACCATTTTGACCGGGTCGCCAACGTCAACGACTGGACCCACGAGCGTAAGCTTCGCTAAGTGTACTTCGCTCTTGAATATTTCGCTAAAATATGGTTTGAGAACCACGAGGCGACACTGACGTCATGGGAAGAATTTCGTCGGCAGTTCCTCAATGCCTTCGCCAGGGCGGACAGGAAGGAGAGGGCGGAGTTAGCACTGGAGTCGAGAATTCAAGGCCCGAATGAGCGAGTGACGGCGTACGTAGAAGACATGAATCGGCTCTTCAGACGTGCGGACCCCTCTATGACTGAAGCAAAGAAGGTGCGCCACCTAATGCGCGGCGTCAAAGAGGAAATCTTTGCTGGCCTCATTCGAAATCCGCCGACGACAGTGGCAGAGTTCCACGATGAAGCCACCAGCATGGAAAAGGCCCTTCAACAGCGGGCCAGGCAATACAACCGCGACGCCGTGATTTCAAGGGAGCTCTCTGCCGTTACCCTCGGCAACGACGTGGGCGCCTTGCGAGAACTCATCAGGGCTGTCATCAAGGAGGAACTGCAGAATATGCAGACGACCGCTGCCTCTGTGGGACAACTTTCCATTGCGGAAATGGTGCGCGCCGAGGTCCGACAGGCCGTCCATGTTCCTGAACAGTACGAGGCACCACAGCAGAGACCGCGTCCTAAAATGAGTTACGCAGAAGCAGTACGCCGTTGTGAGGGCTGGGTGTGATGGCTGAGGCGTGAAGGCTGAGGCGATAATAACAGGGTAACGAAACTATTTATTAGAGCATAGTGGCACGCGCCAAAAACCGTGACCGTCCGTGGCGGCGGTCGTAGCGAACGAGGGTGACCTCCCTCGCTTGGACTTGGCGTTGAGTCGGCGTAACACCGCTGTAGGTGGCGCTAGTGATGAGATAGGCGGCACATTCGGGCGCTCACATCCCACCCCAGTCTGACTGACCACGTCTCGTGGTCAATTGCTTCTGCACACTGTCACACGCACAATACCACACCCACACACATGCGCGGAAACGCTGCAACTTCACTCGAGCACAAAGTCGTCGAGGTGGCTCGGTAGACATCGAGTGCGTTGGAGCCGTTGAGGCTGTTGCTGCTCTGTAGAGGCGACAACATTTGCTGCTGAGGCAGGCGTGGTCTCTGCATTGACGACGGGCTGTTGCTCGATCACTGGAGAAACTGGTGGTACATAAGGCTTAAGCTGGGACACGTGCACCGTTCGTGGTTGATTAATCAAACGAGATGTCAAGCATGACACACGTAAAGCCCTAAATGTGGATGGTGTAAGCTGCTCGATGAGGCGGTAAACACCATTGAAGCGAGTTGCCATTTTCTCATTGGCAACCGGAGCCTGTCGTCTCACCCAGACCATATCACCGACGGTAAAGGTGTGAGAACGGTGGCTGCGGTCGTAGCGCTCTTTGCGTGCAGCTTGGGTTGCTTCCGAATTGGCGGCTGCTTCGGAGAGCTGCATTGTTGTGTCGCGGATGCGCTCGGCAAGGGCGGATTGCTGGTTGATCAAGGCTGGTTGTACATCATTTCCGAGGGAGCGGCCGTTGACGCAATAGGCGTCTGTTTTCTGCGTCGTTGTCGTCGTGGTCGTTTTTTTTTTGTGTGGCTCCTACCGGCGTCGCCGGAGTGTTGGGTGACAACACCCTGATGTCAACGTCACCACTTCGAAAAATGACCTTGGGTTCCGCGGTGTCCGTCGTCTCAGTCACATAAGTAGAACCGTAGCCCATGGCGAAGAGCGTGATCAGTGCGCTGACCAGTATCAAGAAGATGATGGTGGCACACGCCATAGTTGCGAACGTGGCGAAGCTCCCTTTTTGAGCATAATCGTCTCTGTGCTGGACTTCGTCAACCCGTACGCCGTCTGGCCATATGCCAGGGTGCCGTATTACGTGGGGCCGTAGGCCAAGTTTCCGTAGGCTGTTTGGTGAGCCACCGGGTCGTAGTAAGCCATGCTCACTGATTGAACCTTGGCAGAGCAACTTCTTGACCTGAGTTTGCAGGAACTGCCTGTCTTCTGCAGCGTACTGGTAGGGGCTTCGACTGTATGGCAATGTGTCATGTAGTAGGTCAATGCGGTGCTGCATGCCAGGGAAATGGCCAAGATCATCATCGTGGCGAGCAAAAACAGCGTTGTGTTCAGCCAATGTATCTTTTATAACTGACCGCTGGCTGCCAATTTGGGCTGGTGCAATATCGGAACAAATGCGTTTGGGCACCATGTCAGAAGGGAGGGCATCTGATGTGATAGACGTACTCGAGGGCCCTGTCTGGGCTGCTAAGGCTTGCCATGGTGGCTGTTCTGATGAAGGCAAGGTATCTCGTTGCAGGCAGTCTTTGAAATTGGGTCTGGCTTGTGGAAAGAGGCTTGACCGAGCTGAGATTACAGCGTTTGCCATTCTTGGGACCAGTTTTTGGCTAGCGGTAATGGTGACGTTCGTGGCTCGATGCTGCAGCTGGGTTGGTTCTGGCGGCTCGAAGATGAGACGTGCCTGCGCTGCCGAGAACCAATCCTCACCAAGAATGAGGGGGAGTACATTATCTTCCAAAACAGCAGCTTCAACAACTCCTGTGGCTGGGCCGATGGATATCTTCAAAATGCAGCACCAACAGGTAGCACTGTGCTTCCACCTACCACCACGAGTGGAGGCTCGGTCCATGGGATGATCATGCTTGCAGGCACACGAGCTTTAGAGATTAATGTCACCTTGGACCCAGAGTCAGGAAACGCTTCACACTCACCGACTCCACTGAGAGTTGCGTTGAAGAAGGGGCATTGCTGTTGTGAGCCGTCAAGCGGAACGGGTGCACTGTGCAGTGCTGGGGGCTGCTGTGTCTTGGGCATGGTTGGAGGCGCTGGTGATGATAAGCGGCTGGTGCGTGTAGGGCACTTGGATGCCAGATGACCCAAGGCATGACATTGGTAGCAGATAGCTTGAGAGAGGTCTTGACCACTACGAAAAGCTGGAGCGCCATACTGTGCCGAAATAGCTGCATAAGTAGCTTCTTGTTGCTCGGCGGGCAGCTCTGAAATGCGCGTTTTTGGTGTGGCCCCTCGGGAGGACTGTGGTGTCGATTGTTCTGAGCGAGGCAGCTGGCGCTCTGCGGGCTTAGCGGCACGAAAGGGTTGCGACGGCGGCAAAGCAGAACCGGCAAATGGTGACGGGCTTGCTTTGGCGTGCAGATGTTGCGCACTCTTGTCGAGGCTGGTGCAAGTAGAAATAAACTCAGCTACCGTGGGCGGCCTGTTGGCTGCTATGGCGGCGAGGATGTGTTGTTCCCGTAAACCATGCAGCAGGTAGTCAATCTTTTGGGCCTGAGAGAGGTTAACGGGGCAACGCTCAATGATCTTCAACTTGGCAAAGGCATATGGTGCAAGCTTTGGGATGGGGCCTGGGTTACCCTCATGACCTGCTCTTGCCACTCAATGAGGGACAATTCTGTACAAAATGTGTCCTTCAGGGCGGCACTCCACGTGGCCCAGATGCTGTACTCGTTGCCGAACGCGAGATGCCAGTCTCGCGCCGTGCCTTTCAGCTTGCTAGCTGCGATCAGGCGTGTGGTGGCGTCGTCCCACGAGGCGAGCTGCTGTACTCGTCGTACGTCGTCAAGCCATGTATTGACACTGTGGCTTTGCAAACCAGCGAATTGCGGGATAGACGATGACAGGTCTGGCAGTGTCGTCACCGTTGTTGCAGGGCGAGGTAGCTGCTGGAACAGCATGGCGAGGCTCTGTAGAGTGGCTGGGTCCAGCGTCAAAGACGCCGCAGCGTTCGAGGCGGATTCATTCGTTTCAACCGGGGGGGTAGCTTCACGCTGCTGCTGAATGTCGGCTTGCAAACGCTGAACGAGCTCCTCTTTCGAACCTGTGAGGTCCAGCTGTCGACGGGCCAATTCATCGCGTATAAGGTCGACGCTGAGGCGCGACATGGTCACCGCGTCGAGATTCTGCCACACAATTCCCGGCATGGCGTTGCGAAACGAGGCTGGGCGCACGGGAGACTAGGCGAGTGATCGCTAAGCCTAGTTGTCGACTAGGGCTAGTCAACATTTACGGCACTCTTCATATGACGGCCGTGCTTTACACAGACGAGCGGTAATATGGCAGGAGTATCTTCAGCCGTGAGTCTTCGGCGGCGTGAGTGCGTAAGTACAATGACGAATGCAGTTGAGAAGGCGTACTGACCGGCGTTCGACGCTGGCGTTCGAAAGGCGTTCTTGCGCTGCCGTGGCTGAATGGCTTGGCTGAGGTTCGGGGTTGACTGCGCCAGATGTGAGGGCTGGGCGTGATGGCTGAGGCGTGAAGGCTGAGGCGATAATAACAGGGTAACGAAACTATTTATTAGAGCATAGTGGCACGCGCCAAAAACCGTGACCGTCCGTGGCGGCGGTCGTAGCGAACGAGGGTGACCTCCCTCGCTTGGGCTTGGCGTTGAGTCGGCGTAACAGCGCTGTAGGTGGCGCTAGTGATGAGATAGGCGGCACATGCGGGCGCTCACACCGTCCACCACCCTCAAGCGCGTATAGCATGGTACACCCCGCTCAGCAATTGGATGTTAGCGTCAGGCCTCGCAGCACACCGCACATCGCTGAAGCAAGAACTAGGAAGAGCGACGTCTGGCGCACCGCAGACTACAAGCCCCTTTGTTACCATTGTGGCGAAGCCGGGCACATCTACAGAATGTGTCCTTATCGTCATGTGGGGCTCCGAGGATTCGCACCAAATGCACCTCGTCCACGACCTGGTGAGCGGCCGCCGGAAATAGAGAGTTTCGTCGCGAATCATCGCAATGGTGATCAACGATGGCACGAGCCCCGTTCGTCGTCTCCTGCTCGTTACAGGTCACCATCACCAAGCCAAGCCTTCTCTCGCGGCGCTCTCAGACGCCGCTCGCCAAGCCCGGCGGCTCGGGAAAACTGAGTTCAGCGACCTCCGGAGGTGAGGCCGCTGACGTCTACTGTGCGCAAGATCCTCCACTACGACGACAACGACGAAAACAGAACGACGAAGACGTACAGACGCAGTCAAACACCGTACGAGAGGCAATAACGTCGAACATTCCCGTCACCGTAGACGACGAAGACATAACAGCATTAATCGACACTGGAGCGGACACCTCAGTTATGAGCATGGACCTTGCCTGCAAGCTGAAGAAAGTTTCTACCGAGTGGACTGGGTCGCAGATTCGCACTGCAGGAGGCCATCTGCTAACCCCGGTAGGCAGATGCACAGCGCGAGTGAGCATTCGTGGGTTTACGTACCTCGGAGATTTCGTTATCCTCCCAAGCTGTTCGAGGGACCTAATTCTGGGAATGGACTTTCTGCAGGCTAATGGAGCCGTGATAAACCTACAAAAGTCGCTGGTAACGTTTTCAACGGCGCAGGCCTTAGCAGGGAGCAGCACTGACGACACGTATGTCAACGCCTTGAGGATTGTCGACGAGAACATCACGGTGCCGCCAAGGAGCAGCGTATTGACCCTCGCAACCTGCGACGAATTCGACGACTATGAGGGTATTGCCGAGGCAAATATCCCGCTGTAGCTCGAAAGACACATCTGCATCGCCCGGGGCCTTGTTCGAATACGGAATAAGTGCTCGCAAGTTTTGCTGACAAACTTCAGCCATGAGTATCAGCACGTCTCTCGAGGTACAGCTGTGGCCTTTCTGAACGGCATTGCTGACTTCTCCGACGTCGGCACGTTACAAGTGACTTCACCGGATGCAACAACTCACGCCAGCCTGAGTACCCGCGTCCACATTAATGCTGACTTAGCAGATGTACAGAAGGATCAGCTACTGGGCCTAGTGACAGAATTCTCTGGCTGTTTTTCCACAGAATCTAGAGTCCAGCGACCTGGACTCTACAGACGGCTTAACCGAGTCACCAAACGCGACGTTTACCCCCTGCCACGGATCGATGACGCTTTGGACCGTCTGCGTCATGCTGAGTTCTTTACTTCATTAGACCTAAAGTCAGGGTACTGGCAAATCGAAGTGGACGAGCGTGACCGTGAAAAAACCGCCTTCGTGACTATATAAGGTCCGGGAACGTAGGCTTCCGATCTGGGCACACAGTCTCTCTCATCCACACGACTGCCTACCATCCTTCCGCCAATGGCATGGTCGAACGGCTTCATCGACAACTGAAAGCTGCCCTCACTGCTCACCAGCCAAGAGAACGTTGGCTTCATCACCTCCACTTCCTACTTCTGGGCATCCGATCAGCATTGAAGACGGATCTCGGCTGCTCATCAGCCGAACTAGTCTACGGCGTGTCCCTGCGTCTTCCAGGGGAATTCTTTGAGCCGTCGTCACCATCGTCCACTCATGATGCCTCCACGTACGTTCGAGAGCTGCGCACCACGTTTCACGACACCTTGCTCCTGTAATTCCTGCCGATCGACACCCCCAGTCTCTTCGTCAGCCAGGATCTGCATGACTGCAGTCACGTCTTCGGCGTGACCAAATACGGCCACCACTCACACCGGCCTATGATGGCCCATTTCGCGTACTCCATCGTACACCTAAGACGGTCACGCTGGACATCAACGGCCGTGAAGACGTCGTGGCTGCCGATCGACTAAAACCTGCATACATTGCCGCTCTCATGTCCGCGGAGCTTCCACCTCCAGTCTGGAAGCCCACACCCAAGCACGTTCACTGGCCGACTCCTATGGCTCACGCTCTAGGGGGCGGGGGGGGGGAGCCTTGTAGCGCCTCTGCATGCGGCGCCCGTCAAGGAAGATGAAGTTGGCATTAGACCGCGCGGCAGGTGCACAGCAAGCATACAAAAATCAGTTCGAAAACTCAACGCTGTCAGGGCTGGATTTTTCTCGTGTTAGCTCCGACAACTTCATCCGATCGGCACTCGCCATTCGTATCTTGCCATGCTTCGTTAAATTCCTAGATTTCTCATTATGTACGCTCCAATGCTGGGACCGATGCAAGTTCATGATATTCGTTTGCAAATTTATTTGCTTTTGCAAGCAGCCCTCGTTGCTTTCGATTCTCTTGTAATAATTAATTGCTTGTAGAAATGTTTCAGACATTCTACCTAAGTAATATATCGCAACTCCGCGATAGTTGACAAGGCTCTCGGTACCGCAATCCGGACAATTCAGATAAAGTGCGCCTTTAGGGTTTCTTTTTTCTATGCCGCCTAAATGATCGGCACGAGGCAGTGCACTGGCGCCCAGTCCTGAAGTGTTTCGCGAGGCCTTATTAAGGCGAAGGCCTCTATGTCTCATCTTTCAGTCGACCTTCCAAGTCCTTGAGCGAAAACGCGTCGACTACACGAAAGGTACAAAAAGGACTCGAACCCTCGACCTTTGATTCCCGGAAGCCCTGACCTTTGGTACCACCATGTGCTGGTGCCACCATTGTCCCCCCAACAAAGGCCATGGGTTCGAGTACAGTAATTAGTTCTGCCTTAATTAAGATATAGTTTATTAAAGCACTAGAACCCTCGACCTTTAGAGGGAGTCGGACCCACGACCTCTGGTGTTTAGTTAATTAAGGCACGTAAATTACTAAAGAAATAATTAAGGCACTCGGACCCACGACCACTCGCGCTACTTAGGACGACGTTAAGCACAGTTTATTAGGGTAGCATCAATTAAGGCACTTGAACTTTGGTAGGAGAAAATAAGTAATAAGAAGTAACAGCGCATTCGAATGATAGAATGTCAAGTAATTTAATGACTGTCTTCCGAGCACGCAGTCTTTCGCCTTCATCCTATTTGGCGTATGCTAAAGTGACTGTCAATTTATTTTCTTACGTTTGCATAGTTTCGTAATCGTTCCAAGTCAAGTTTCTATTTACGCGCCGAATGTGTTGATGCGTGTTACACGGATATGTAAATATGTTTATAAGCACATTTTAAATGTTTATCGAAGATTGGGCAGATCCTACGCTTACGTGCAAAACTGTGTTAAGCAAAGCTTTCTTTGATGTTTCTACTCTAAGAACCGCCGCTAAGCCAGGCGCATGTCCAGCATAAACGTCAAAGCAAACGTTATGCAAACCTAATGCCAATGATAGATATGTATGTGCAAAATGGTGCAAATGGAAAGTAATCTTATTTACTTAATTACTCACTCACACAAAATATAAACCGACAAGAGGTACCAAAATTGCTATTAGCTGCAAAATATAAACAGTTCTGGCGTAAGTCTACATGAAGGTAAAAGGAGCGTGCGCAATGCGCACTGGTTCTTCACCATTTAAAACCTAATTACATTTGTCAATCCGACATGAGGAAGTGCGAAACTGTCAAGCGCCCTTATTTTCCCGTCGCCAAACCGGAGCGAACCTACGGGTTCATTGCGGGGCCCCTTTCCCTGCGCCTTGCACATGGCCATCGCCTATATAGACTATGTCAACTCCGGCCAAGCGCACCAGTTCCAACCCTGACCCTACAGGGACAACCTGGGCAACACTACCTCACCTGTGCTGCTTGCAGTACATACCATTGCCAAGCCGAAGAATCTCAATCACGGCCCTGGTATTTATGCTCGACTCATACGGCAACTATGTACCATCTTATTGCACTGCGTATGATAGAGCCCGGATAAAAAATGCGGACTTCATTATTAGGACGCTGGTACTCCGATCAACACATTTTTTTTTAAACAGCGGCGCTGTTTTCAGCTTTTCGTTTCCCCGCGTAGCGGTCGCAGAAACTCGACTAGCGATGACGCCTGGATTCGCCGCCACCGCCGCGCTACCGATGACGTCACCTCGCACAGCTGCGCCTCGCTTCACCTTGCGATAGCCAATCGATAGTTAATCAATACCTAATCGATATTCAATCAATAATCAATAAATTTCGGGAAATACTGGGGATGACTTGGTAATGCTTAGCCTAGCCCCAATTAGTGGTCAATACTTTGCGATAGCCAATCAATAGCCCATCAATAGCTAATCAATACTCGATCAATAATCACGAAATTCCGGAAAATGCTAGGGATAACGTGGTAGTGCTTAGCCTAGTTCAAATACTTGGGCAATACCTTGCGATAGCCAATCAATAGGTAATCGATAATCGACTAACAATCAATAAATTCCGGAAAAGCAGAACCCGTAAGGCCAGGACCAGCTAGGTGCCTTTAGCCTTGCTCCCCTAGTGTAAGCTATGCCACTTTTTCATTCGTTTTTTTTAACGGCGGAGCAGCTTTTCGTAAGTCCGTTTCGTGCCGACAGGAAATGTGGGCCGATCCTGGCGGGAGTAAAGGAAAGGGTCCATGCGCAATGGCACATACCACTGTGTACTAGCGAAGCTGTTTAAGCTCGAGGATGGTCCGTCGAGTGTACGCCGCAAAACCTCCGCCTGGCGATGACGTCACCATACGTCACCCAGCTGCGCCGACCGCGCCGAGCCTCGCCACAGTTGCGTGAGCCGTGACGCCATCGCGCGCGCTGCATCGCATCGCCTTAGCTTTGCCGAGCCATGACGTTGCCGCACCGTGCGGAGTACCCCGACTACGCGCCGCCGAAGCGGCGGCGAAACATCGGTGATTTGCAGAGGATGCGGACTTACCAGCCCGAAAAATCGAGCAAGAGCGTTTGAGCATCCAGAAGCGTCGCGATACTTTAATGACCGAGTGTTCGTTGCTCCTGGGGCTGTCGATGATTCCGGGGTGATCTTGCGCAAAACGTGGCCGAGGTCAACAGGAGGTCAAGCGCATCCACCGTGCTACTGTTGCTTTAAGATGTTAACTATCATAATTACTCTTGTACAGGAGGTCCCGATACAGTCTTTGAATATGGGACCCCCTTCTGTATACTAAATACTTGTAATACGTCCAAACCTTTCATAACAAATACTGATTCAGATTCTGAGTATCGAAGCATAACCTCCCAAAAACTTGTCCGAATCGAGATAAAGCTAGGTGGGATCGCCAGCTTCGCTGTTTGCCCAGTATTCGCACCACTAGTGTGAAGCTGCCCCTAATTTTTTTTTTTTTTTGTAAAGCTGCCGCACGACAATGGAAGACCACAGCTATAACAGGGCTAGGAACAGATACTTTGACATTGTATCATTATACTGATACAACATACAGAGGCAATAAGTATTTGAGATACCGACACAAGATTCAAGCGAATTAATTTTATCCGATCGGTGCATACTGTCCATTCGTATCTTAACGTACTTCGTTACATTCATAAATTACTCATTATGTAAGCTCCCTACTGGGACCGATGCAAGTTTATGATATTCGTTTGCAAATTTCTTTACTCTTTCAAGCAGCCCTCGTTGTTTTCGATTCTCTTGTATAATTGCTTGTAGGAATGTTTCCGACATTCCAAGTAGTATATCGCAACTCCGCGACAGTCGATAAGGCTCTGGGTACCTCAATCGGATCAATACAGATAAGGTGCGCCTTTAGGGGCTTTTTTTTTCTATGTCGCCTAAATGATCGGCACGAGGCAGTGCACTGGCGGCCAATCCTGAAGTGTGTCTCCGCCTTACTTTTGTACACTTACATAGTTTTGTACTCGTTATATGTCGTTTCTATTTACACGCCGAATATGTTGGCACGTTTTACATGTATATGGCGATGTGTTTATGAGCAAATATTAAAAGTTTATTTTAAAGTAGGCAGACCCTACACTTAAGTGGAAAACTGTGTTAAGCAAAGCTTTCTTTGATGTTTGGACAAATAAACGTTAAAGTAAACCTGCTGTAAGTACGACGCCCCCAAAGATGCAAGCACTTGCGGCTATGCAACTCAATTTTCAGACCCCTTATTATTTGAGCTGCAGGCTATACACGATGCGATAGAAACCGTGGCCAACTTGCGTAACACCAACGAAACCCACATCTATACTGACCGCCTCGGCGCAGTTAAGCATCTCAAACAAGTAACGAAAACATTGCATATTTATCAGCAGATACACACAATTCACAATTCTACACGTGTGAACGTTACTGTCCATTGGGTGCAGCCACGTGGTCATGACCGCAACAATGACCTCGTGGATCGTATTGCTCAATATTTCTCGACAGCCTTACGTAACTCCTCCTCTTTCCCTTCCCTCTGACCCCCGCTTTGTTTTCTTTGCCCAAAATCCATCCTATGGCGTGACACGCGTGCCCTCATGCCCCCCGCGTGTCTGCTCCCTTCCCCACAATCTTTCTCGGGTGGAGGAAGTCTATCTCCGGAAACTTCGGTCGGGGCGGCCCTTACGCCAGCCGTCACGTGTTCTTGGGGTCAACCATACGAAAACATTGTCCAGTTTCAGAAGTTCTCTGGTCCTGCATCTGCAGAGGATGCCCACCATCTACTTTGGACGTGTCCCGGGACAAAGACAATTCCGAAAAGTGTTCTTAAAGGTGCGAAATTGAAGAGGAAACAAGTAGGAGACTATGAAAGATGGATGAAAGATAGACAACGCATTTTATAGGTCGCTGTTGCAGTATCTTTATGAAACGGGCCTGCATACTTATATTTAAATCCATTAGGACGTTATGCCGCGTGGTAATCCAAGCGAAACAAGAACATAATGCAAATATCATGTCAATCAGGCATGGGCTAAATGGCGCATATGGATTGTAATTTCAGGTGCTTCTTTATAGCCGGCTTCTTTATTTTGTGTAGCCGACTTCATCTTCACTTCTCTGTACTTTAATGCTTGCTCAATGTACGCTTTGATCCCACATTGTTCATTTCACTTTCTTGTCCACACTCGACTGCTTCTGTGATCAAATTCTTGGTTTTCCTGCGGTCGACTTGGTCAATTATCTCGTACCTACTTCTTCACTATATTCCTCTTCTTCTGCCACCTTAATCGGGCAAGTACTCATTGGCACATACTCTTCTGCCCTAGTTGTCTACTTGGTAAAAAGCACCGGCAATTTGTGTGGAAAGCCAGACAGCTTCACTTTAAAGGGACACTAAAAATATACTAGGTAAACGTGCACTGTTAAAATACTATTACAGTGGCGTCGCGGCGCTTGTTTTGTGGCAAGAAAATACTTAGTTTAAGAGAAAAACGCGTCTAAAGTGTCCGCATAACTTTAACGCAATTCATATCGCCCGCGTCCAAGCGAAGAGTGAAGACGTTGCATACACCATCACCGTACTTTACAGCCGTCGGTGTGTAAGTCAATCAGTATGGAAGGAGAATTTCTAGTTCCTTTTAACACGGGGCTGGCGTTTTTGGCGCCACAAGTTTGCTGCCACACACAGTTCACTTTGATTTTTTGTTAAAACGGCTCCCGACAGAGGCCGCTACTGTTTTATGCGCAAAACTCAAACGCGCGTCTAAGAAGAAACCTAGCCAAGACAGCGTTGAATTCACCTATGCTGGTCAAGTGGCTATGACAGTTCGGGCATCCAGTGACATAACATGGACATGGGATTCTCTGCAACTCGCAGTTAGGGTCAGTTTCGCGTGCCAGCAATACCGATGCAGCCCTACGCGACAACGATACTACTAAAACGTGAAAGCGTGGGCGGCGCAGGTATCGACCACAAACCAAACCTTTTGACCACTCACGTCGTTGTCGAAGGTAAGGTCAAAGACTTTGTTTACAGCGATATAAATTATATGGAATCTCTACGCGAATTTCCGCCGTTCTCGTCGCCGTCGCCGTGAGGATCTCTATTATGTCCACGGGCGATAAAATTGTCGCCGCGAGCCGTACGCTGTATGTGCCAGTGAAAGCACGCGACAGTGAGCCGGGAATCGCGGCTCACGCACACAAGGGCGGGAAGCGGGAAGGAAGCGCAGTCTTCCAGTTGCGCACACCGCTCCGGAGGGAGATAAGGGAGGTGGAGGAGCCGCGCCTTACTGCGGCCGCACGCTCCCGCACCCCGAAAGGCTCCGGGGGAGGGTGGCCAGGTGGAAGGGCCACGCTTTACTGTGGCCGCGCCGTGCCGCTGCCAGGCAAGGAGGCGTCGGGGAAAGGGAGGGGAGGGGGAAATAGAGAGGTATTTTGCGCCACGCACGCCAGCCTGCGCGGCTGTATCTTGAAAGCCATCAGAGTCCGCCCTCCCACAGGGAGGGCCGAGTCCGCTCTCCCTGTGTTTTCGCGGCTAAGGTCGCGTCGATGCGAGCACCGGCACGAAGCTCAATTCGGTCGCTGCTGCTGCTCCTCCGCTGACTGACTCCAGCGTTTTTACAGCGAATTTCCGCGATCATCTAGTGAGATGCGTTCATATTGCGTGTGGCCGCGTGGCACCATGCTCGTCAATTTAGTTAGTATGCCTATGTTTACAAGCTTATACAGCCGATGAAACTACTATTCTTACTTTGTATACATGTCCACAAATTTGCTATCGCAATCGATGCTTCGCCTTTCGGGCGAAAGAGCGACTTTTTTTTATACATATCGAATAGAGCTGGACAAGTAGAATTTTCTCCCGTTTTATTATGCAGTGCAATTATCTTGTTATTACGAATGATTGAGTACTAGTGACCAAATTTAAATGAGGACTGCCTTCGTCATCGGGCTAGTAACCTAATGTCGCGAGGGAGTCGCAAATCGTCAGCTGCATTTACCTCGATTTCTCGATTACTAAATCTTTGTTCGTGATAATATTGACACCTTAGACGTTCACCAGCCTTAATCTATCAATTTTGCTCTACTCAACATTTGAATTTAGTGCCCCTTTGGACAATGCATCGTGCTCAATTTTTAGGTGGTAGTAATTGCGCCTGAATAACAATGGCATGAAAGATTTGCGCAATGTTCAAAATGCGTAGAACTTTCGGTGAAGGTTAAAGTTCGGTGCACAGCTGTATTCATGCATAACACCCATCTTGCTTACTTTGTTCCCGTCAGACGAAAAAAACAGGAATGCAGCGATATTCAATCGAAGACAACGTACCGACCACAATAAGCCAGTCCGTTGATTTAAAAAAATCGTGTGGAATTTGGTTCGCATAGGCAACCGCACTAGCGTTACTGTATTACTTCTTTGTGTTCTCATGAGAGCAAATCAAGTCTATCACCTGGGAGAAAGTTTGCCGATGACGACTGTTCATCCGTGTAGCGTCTGGAAATAGCGCAGAAACTACAATTCACGTTTTCTCAACATGGTGAAATGTTCATCCAGGGGTACATCGGGATGCAGAATGGTAAAAGCCGGCCGGTGTAAAAGCTAGAGCTACATAATAGAAAAACCCTAGCATGATAGCCGGCTCCATGTTTCCTTGTAGAGCCTCTCCCGCTGCTGACTATTCGTTACGGCAGCCATAATGTTCTGGCTGATGGTTATCTATGGATGGATGAATATCGGCACATAATGTACTAGAATATGATACGCTCTATAGCTACCACAGCAGCAATTGTTTGATCGCGGCCACTGGAAAAAAAATGCGATGAAGGGTTTATCGAGTCTAGCGCCTGCTTTTGTGCCTTGAATTCCATTACAGGGGCCTGTGCCGGTATTCAGCACGGAGCAATAACATGACGCTGTGTTCGTGAGGTGTGCAGCACTTGAGTGACACACTTCACTCAAGCAGCACACTCATCAGCAGTGACATGCACTTCTATCCCTGCACTGTGGAGAAAGTCAGCACGGAAAACTATTAAATGGAATAGCAACGGATTTTACAATTTCAGTCCTCGTTTGACGAAATTGATTCTGTGCACAATTTTTTGTCTAGCACAAGAGCATGCTGCATTCTGCAATTACAATATGTGACCTCCAAGGCAAATAATTCAAGATCGTGAACTTCGTTATATATTATTATATTGGCAAATATAACACAAATGTGATGTCCACCGTTGCTGCAATGCGTGGTAAGCAAAAATTGTAATTTTCTCTCAGATCCCCCACTTTTCAAACATGAGACCATCGTTATAGAAACACGCATTATGCGAAGTACTACAAGTGTGCTGAACTGGGCTTGTTGTAGATGTAGATGTAGAGCCTTGGTGTTAGTGACAAATACCCACTATGGCGGATTGGCCAAGGACCGGGTAGTTCGATATAACAATGAGAAAGGAGATTTATAAAATAATGCAAACATAAATTTGGGAATATATACGCATATGAGAATCAATAGGTAGAATATATCACATCACTTGAATAGAATGAAGGAAAAAATTAAGACTAAAAAAAGAAATAAACAGCTAGTCATCAAATTTGTAAAAATATTTCGGAACCCTAAGCCCTAATTTCTTCATCTAAATCTTTCTGACACTGCAATGTAATACTGGATGGAATTGACAACCTTCCTGCCGCTGTGCCCAAGTGTAGAGGCCCCCAATGATGGTAAATTTTGAATATTTAATTCTAATCTAAGAAGGCGGAACTGTGTTTCTAAGGTTCTTTTTCTCAATTCAGAATATATTTGACAGACAATGAGAAAATGATCTAATGTTTCATGTTGTCCACAATAGGGACAGTTCGGTGAGGGAACCAGACCAGCTCTGTGTAGGTAAAAATTTTGAAAATGGAATTCTGCAGCATAGTCTAGTGATTGCGACTTCAAGTGATCGCGTTTGACAGAGTTTGCTATTCCAATAATTCGACAAGTGCTGAAAATCTGAGGAGCTTGTTAAAGAATGGGCGTGAAATTCACGCAGCATCATTTTTCTCCGAAATCTAGCCCCTATGATGAAAGCTTAAACCGGTAGGATTTCGATTACCGGGCCATTCAGGGACGCCTTCGCCAACGAATCTGCCATTTCGTTTAGAAATAGGCCCTTATGCCCTGGTACCCACACCAATATAATCAAAGCTAAGTGAGGGGGCACTAACGATCTGAAAGCTCGCAAAACCGGTGAATTATAGGAAGCTGTGAGGGAGGATCACAGAGATAATGAATCCGTCACGACCACTGTGGAACGTGTTGATGTATTGAGTTTACGGAGGGCTAGAACGACAGCTAAAAATTCCGCTAGAAAGATAGGTACGAAGTCTGGGACGCGAAGAGAGAAGGACCAATCAAGAATAGGAGAAAATATTCCAATGCCGCACTTTTCTTCATTTTGGGAAGCGTCAGTGGCAATAACTGTCTCGATCGGAACGTGCAAAAAGTAATCATTTAAGACTGAGCTTAGCATGGGGTAAGATAATGCCTTTGCATTTTTAGGAAAAATATCATCATACTGAATTTTAATGGACTTGGTGTTGTAAACAACAGGACTCACCTCACGAATTTGGATGTTTAATTGATCTAGGAGAGTTTGAATTCAAATAATTTGTGGTGTGTGGAATCGCGGCCAGTACAAGCCGAAAAACAAGTCCGGCTGGGAGATTAAACTGTTTGTGAACGCCTTAAAGGGGATTCATATAGTCTTAAATATGACTGTACAGCTAATAATCGAAACCTCGTAACAAGAGATGGCATCCTAGGTTCCAGATGTAAAACTTCATTTGCTACAAATTTAGGTAGCCCTAAACATTGTCGCAAGGTCTGCCTCTCCAGAAGAACAAGGGGGGGGGTTTATATGCAGGAGCTCCAGAGTACAGTACACATCCAAATTCCAATACCGGTCGCACATACATGCGGTATCTTGTTAACATCGGTGCTCTTCGCATTGCTGATCGACTATTGCTCAGCCTACGCAGCAAGCCAGCCGCACGAACACCTTTTTTTTTTTTTTGCAATATAGTCAATGTGCGCCTTCCAAGACAGTGAACTGTCATATATCACGCCAAGATACTTTACTGTCTCTACTTGTGGGATAATATTTAGATGATAGGAGACAGAAATATATATGGGGTCCGTTAATGGAAACGCTAGCACTGAGCATTTGTTAGCGTTGAGACAGTGATGCATCGCATCAAGCCATCTTTCTATAGCAGACAAGTAGTAAGTAGGTCTGTAATACTTGATATAGTGTTTGGATGTCATTTGCCGATGAAAAAAACGCTATGTCATCAGCGTACACATAAGTATGTACATCATCATGACATGGGATGGAACTCATTAGAATATTAAATAAGACTGGAGAAAGTACTGCCCCTTGTGGGACGCCTCTTGACTGCGCGTACCTAGGCGAAGACATGCCGCTTTGGAAGCAATAAAATTGCCTGTTCCTTAAAAATTCTGCAATCCATACTTGAAGGTATTTTGGAAGGTTAATGTTCTGAAGCTGATTGATCAATATCACATGTTCAACACTGTCATATGCTTTTGAGGTATCTAGAGTGACTAATGCCGCATACTGCCTTTGGCGCCGTGCCAACTGAATACGGCTTTTAAGGTCAATATGGGCCTGCCATATAGAGCACTGTGATCTGAAACCAATTTGTTTCGGACTCAGAATCGATCGCTCATTAAGAAAATTTACGACACGAATATTGATAACTCTTTCAATCAATTTTACTAAATTTGAAGTTAACGCGATTGGCCTGATATTGTCTAATATATAGCCGTCACCCGGATTTTTAAGCAAGGGAATGACCTTGGCAATTTTCAACTCCAATGGAACCCATGCCCTTCTGACGGAATAATTGATGATGTCTAATAAACATTCTTGTGATTCTTTATATAAAATTTTTAACATGGCCGAAGTGATTCCATCGGGGCCCGGAGCCGCTGATGGAAAGCTTAGTAAGACATCTGATAATTCAGCCTTCGAAATTTCCGTGAAATCTTCCTGTGATGGGGATAGCAATGGAGCTAATGGTTGTTGGGAAGAAAAGCGACGTTCTAGCCCTCTAGCGATTACCTCCAACGAATCCTTTATTTCTTCTGGAGACAAAACTGCGGATTCTGCATTTATTGGTCGCGGAATCATTTTCTTGGCGCGTAGAAAGCTAAACAGTGCGCGTTTATTATTTGATTTAGAAATAAATGCAAAATGCTGGGTGTCGTACTCATCTTTAGCCTTCAACACTGTCCGTCTAAAAGTACCTGCAGTACAATTTGTAATCCAGCCAGTTTTGAGGGCATTGATTATGTAACAGTTTTTTCCAAGCTGCCTTCCTTCTCCTGTAGTCACGCGAACAGTCATCATTCCACCGAGGGGAAGAATTCGTTTTAACTGATTGTATAAGAAATTGAGGTCTTTCCCGCGAATTGTTTAAAACAGAACAAATGCTCAGTGCTTTCGATTTGAGACTAACATCAGTCAGAGAAGCCAATGCGGATCGCAAGGACTTTTGAAATTTACTGTAGTTTATGAAAGTACGCGGATTAGAAAGGGAGGAGGTAACTGGACGTAAGATATCAAAAATGATCGGTATGTGGTCGCTATTTGTGGCATCGATCAATAGTCGACCAGGCGACCAGGGAAATGCTTGAGCTTGCAAAAGTCAAGTCTAGGGCAGAAGCAGCCAGACCTCTGATGAAAGTAGGTCGTCCTCAATTTGCGCACGTAAGATTATTGTCCTGGGACCAGTTCCATAAGTGATTGCCACTCTGATCTGTTTTTAATCCCCATGTAATATGGTGGGAGTTCAAGTCCCCAGCTAGTAAAACATCTTTTCCGCAAGTAGTAATGATAGTATCCAAAGGGCGCGTGTCGTGGACACCTGAGGGAAAATATGCATCGGCTATAAAAAATGGCCGGACAGGCCGGAAGGCTTCTTTCTAACACTAGTATTTCATACTCGGGGGACAGGAGCTTTAGAGCTATCTTTGCCTTATGGCAAATTCTGGAACATATCTGTGTCAGTAAACCACCTCCTCTCGAAATCGATGTAATCGGAATGAACGATAATTTTTAAATTAAAATTTCTATCTGGTGTAAACCAAGTTTGTTGCAACAATATTATATCAGGATTTAACTGAACGATAAGACAATGTAAATCTGTACAAGCAGCAAATATGGAACGACAGTTCCACTGTAATACTCTCAAGGATCCTATTTTGAAGCTAGTATTGCAGAAGCAACAACCTTCTCAAAATGTTCTCCTTGAGAACTGTACTGGGCGGAGACTTTTTGTACTTGTTCTGGGGGTACATAGAAGACACTCGGTTCAACGGGGACCGGCTGCGTTTTTGAGCCCGTGCATCCAGGTCAACGTCTGTGGAGACGTGCAAGTCTAGAGTATGTTGGTCAGGATTCGAGGAAGATGCAGAGTTTTCATAGCTGTTTTCAGAGGGAAGCGTGCCAACGTTATTTATATCTCTCCTTTCTCTAAAAGGTGGAAGTTTAGAGGTGTCAGGAGTCATTGTTGTTGTTAACTGCAGAATATTAGCGATCTGTGTATTGACTACTTGAGATATGCATTCAGAGATGCTTACTCTTATCGCTCCATTGCGTTGGCCATTGCTTTTTCAACTGCGGCGTTAATTGCCTGCGTAATAGTCGTGTCTGTGAAAGAAGGATGGCGAGCAGTAACACCAGCATACCCGTGAGTCCTGTCCTTAACAGTGGCAATAGCTTCTCTCCTATAACACCTCCTTTTGTCAATTATTTCCAACACCTGCGTTTCTTGCACTCGAGCTGGACAGTCTGAATAGTCAGTAGGGTGTGATCCATCACAAAGGCAACACTTCTGATCTTGGGCCGAACAACCACTGTTAGAGTGACCCTCACCACATGTGCAGCATCGTAGACCAGATTTACATCCGCCAGCACTATGGCCATATCGCCAGCAATTCCGGCATTGTAGAGGACGTGACGCCAGTGCATCGACTCTGAATACTAAAGGTCACGCTTTAATTTCCGATGGGCAAGAAGTGCCTGCAAAAGTCGCAATCACTGTCTCAGTGGGGACTCTCTTACTGTCCACAACGCGATTGCAGCGGTAAATAGCTTACCACGCCTGCCATAGAGAGCTTCTCCAAGGTATCGGATGAACTTAGTTGCCAGTCGACTCCTCGTACGATGCCCTGTGTGCATGCAAGATGTGGTGGAATATAGACCGTTTTTTCATGGGCGCCGCCATCGCGTAGGCAGTGGCGCCATCTATGGGCAATTGGCATGCTGGATCGGGCGAACGGCCGTATTGTATGCTATGGTCTACGCTCGGCGGCAGTTTTTGGTGTTTTTTTTTTTTTTTTTTGCACTCGCGCGGTCTATTTGGCATGAAATGGCGTCTTCTACGTGGGGAATGGTCGTGTGAGGCGTAGTGAAGGAATTTAAGTCTGATTTAGTTAAGCGGTTGGAGTTTATGCTGACGTTAGGGCGGACGGAGCACACAGCGCGATGTGTGCGCTTTTGTTTGAGCTTACAATCGGCCTTGGATATCAGTTAGGTATTGCTGAAAATTCGTTTCACGAATGTTACCTTACTGCAGCATTCTCAGCACAGTAATTCTAAGCTCTGGTTTAGCTGCAACGAGTACTTACGAAACATTTGACGATCCTAACAGCGTGGGTACCGTTCTGCTAGAGAATAAGTCGTGCTGTTTACTTTGACAAGCGTTCAAGTTCTTATCTGTAGATACATTGGACGACTGCCTTGTTTGCTGGGCAAGGTTTGAGCCCACAAACAAAATAATTTGGTTAATAATAACCGCATACCATACAGTGTGAATCACACTTTTCGAGTGGTTGAACGACCAGCTGCAGACTGCGCGAGCGTCCGAGGCAGTACTAAATGCTGTGTTATATATTTGTTTGCTCTATATGGCGCATGGTCCAAGTGGTTCAAGCATGCGGCACGACCATGCGAAGTCTTATTGCGTCGTTATCGCGTGTTCTGTTTTATTTTGCCGCAAAAGGAAAACATATATGAACTCTTTTTGTTTCTGTTTTCGTTTTTTTTTTTTCAGTCTCGTAAGTTCAGTCATCTACGACGCATTCACCCATCTTACGGAAATTGTGGCCTTACAAATAGCTGTTGGATTCTCTTTATGCGATCCCCTTTGTATATTGTGCCTTACAGGGCAAAAAGGCAATGCCGATCGAAGCACGAAGCTTGTATGTATATGTTGGTTTGCCAACCGCTGTGCTCGCTGTGTTGAGCAATGCCTTCGGCCTCTTGCAGGAGGCTAACGTAGACATTGTGATTTGAAGTCTACTAGACTTAAAATGCGTGAGAACGATGCTGGTGGCTGACGAAAATATTTTCCAACAACTCTTCGTCGAGTGAAAACCGATACATCCAACATAGTTCACAACACATACACACACCGCGGCTGATGATGCACGTCGTATTTTTGCACATCCAAAAGAAATTTACAGATACTGTAGCTACTGTTGCACCTAAAGGCTACACAGTGGTTGTTCGATGACCTCGCAAGAACTGACATCCCGTAAGTTGCACTCGGAACTAGCTAAAACACCTCCAAATCGTCCCGCAGCGCGCGACCGGCAACACATTCAAGCCACGCCGCGCCGGCTCGCACAAGCCAGAGAGGAGGAAAGGCTCGTCGCGCGCACTTTCCTCCTCGCCCGATGATAAGGTCTATACGCACTCACCGGGACGGAAGCAAATGAGGAACACTTAAGCAGGTCCGCTACACATGCCTGGTCTGGTGACCTGCACACTATCCCACCTCGACCGAACTGCCGGACATCAGAGGTGCTCTGGTAGTTGGGAGTCACAGCATGTAGTTGTTCTCGGGTAGCTTTAGGGTTGTTCAATCTGATAGAGGCCCCACCCAAGGGCACCAACGCGACGGGAATGCTGCTCACGCCGCTGCGGAGAAAGAGGTCTAAAGGTAGATCATCATTTTGTAGAGAAGCTGACCAAGGGGAACTCCCCTGTCCAGGAGAATTCCTGGACATCAGTGCAGTCGCAAATGTATCACAATGAAGAAAATGGGCTGCTTCAATTTAACTCAAAAGAAAAGAAACAAACACAGTTATCAACAAAATTAATGAGAACTACCCTGTACTTAACCAACCTGGCCCAGAGTGCAAGCCAAGCAGAGAAGAACCGACACGATCGAACCCGATCAAAACACGGCGGTTGTTCTGGCTGGTTGTTTAGAAGAGACCGCACTGGTCGGCTTCTTCTTCTTCTCAGCTTGGGTTTGATTGTTTTTTCACTCTTTACTATGCCAAATCGCGCACCTGTACCTCATGTTGGTAATTATTTCACTTTCAAAGACTCCGGCCATTACTGCCAAAAAAGGGCAGCTGGCAGTATTGCATGAATAAACTCAGTGCTCAACCTATTCAAGGCTGCGCAGTCACTTTATTTGTGTTCTGAGGAAACCGCTTTCTAGTATTTCATTATTGCTTGTGCTAAATAAAAAGAATTTTTCTCTGAGCGAAGTTGTCATTGTTTTATTTTCATTTGGCTTTTAGGCAGTCGGCGAGCAAGGTAGAAGAGTCGAATCTCCACTCAACAGGCGTGCTTGTCATGCGGCTCAGCAAAAAGATCTTCGCGAATGAATGCCACGCTACGCACCCAAAACATCTCATCACACCCGTGACAAATATTACTCTAATGCCGATGCCAATGCCGAGCTCTCCGCACAGTGGTATACAATAAAGACGGAATCAACCGCAGACAACGCACTCGTCAGCCCGCTAACGCATCAAATTTTTGCTGGGACGGAGCCGACATCGTGATGGAAATTGACACCGGATCACCCGTGTGCGTGGTGTCCTGGGACGTCTACTGCCAAATTCCCACAAGCTGGCCCTGCCTTGAAAAATCCAGATTGAAGTTGTGACGCTACTTGGGTCCGTTGCCTATAGCTAGGAAGCTAACGCTCCCAGTTTCATACTGCGGCACGTCTCGGACCGAGCTTGTGCGGCCGTGATCTCATCCAGGCACTGAAGTACGAAGGGGCTGCGGTTTTAAGCGTGTCCACCATTAAGGAGCAAGGGCAAAACTTGCAAGCGATCCTGTTCGATTACGAGGACGTGTTTGGACCTGAACTGGGTCTATTTAAGGATCCGCCCGCTCATCTATACATGAAGGAGGATGCGGTTCCAAAGTTTTTTCAAAGCCAGGCCACTTCCATATACAATGCGAGAAAATGTTTCTAACGAGCTGGACAGGCTTGTTAAATCCGGAATACTGTCCCCGGTGGCTAACTCGGAGTGGGCAACGCCGATAGTTCCTGTAATGAAGAAAGACGGAACAGTCCGCTCGTGTGGCGATTAAAAGCTAACGGTAAATGCCAGTTGTGTGACAGAGCAGTACTCACTCCCGGTAATCAATAACCTTTTCGCTGCCCTGCTCGAGGGGGACGTTTACAGCACATTGGACCTTCGAGACGCCTACAACCAGGTTCCCCTGGATGAGCAGTCAAAGAACCTGACTGTCATTAACACACATCGGGGATTATTCTGCATTAATCGCCTGCCATTTGGTGTGTCTTCTGCCCCAGCTATCTTTCAGCGAACAATGGACAGCGTGCGGAACGGGTTACCGGGAGTCCAGGCGTACTAGGACGACATTCTGGTTGTCGAGAGGGAGAATGACGGCGGAAAGAATCTCAAGGCAGTTCTCCAGCGTTTCCGAGAGTACGGCGTCAAGCTAAGGAAGGACAAGTGCACCTTCAGGATGCCTGAGGTTTCGTACCTTGGCCACAAGATCATTACGGGAGGGCTGCACCCTCTGGAGAAGAACATGGACGCTATCATGAAGGCGCCAACACCCAAGAACGTGAGTGGACTGCGTTCCTACTTGGGTCTTCTCACGCATTACAGCAAGTTCCTTCCCAATATGGCCAGTCTGGTATCCCCGCTCTACGATTTGCGAACGAAAGAACGTCGCTGGAATTGGGGCTCTCAACAACGGGAAGCATTTCGGAAGTCAAAAAACACTTTGTGCAATGCCAAAATGCTTACTAACTTCGATCCCTCACTGCCACTGCGCTTTCAGTGCGATGCGTCACCGAACGGAATCGGAGCGGTACTATCCCATCGCATTGGCAATGTTGACAAGCCTATAGGTTTTCGTCTTCGAAGACTTGCCAAAGCAGAAAGGAATTATTCACAACTTCAACGTGAAGCGTTGGCCCTTGTGTTCGGGGTATCAAAGTTTCGGGACTACCTACTGGGAAGAACCTTCACCTTGATCACAGATCACAAGCCGCTGGTGGCTCTATTTCGCGAAGATCGTCCCACGCCCATCATGGCTGCCGCAAGAATTCAGCGTTGGTCCTTGCTGCTGGGAACATACCAGTACAAGATAGAGTACAAACCTGTCTCGGACAACCTGAATGCAGACGCACTCAGTCGGCTTCCTCTAGAAACCACCGAGGACACATCAGAGGAGCTACACGAGTACGTGCACTCGCTGCAGGAGCTGGATGACACGCCTCTTTCTTCGCAAGCAATGAGACAGTTGACTGAGAAAGATCAAGTGCTTGGAAATGTCAAGTCCTACGGCTTCATGGTTGGCCAAAGGAGCGCAAAGCAACCCGATCCGTGGTTGGAACCATAATTTGCACGAAAAACTGAGCTTACTGCTTACGAAGGTCTCATTTAATGGCGTCACAGAGTCGTGATTCCCGAGGCTGCTAGTGGTGACATGCTGAAACTCCTACACGAGACGCACCAAGGAATGTATGCAATTAAGGCATTGGCCCGTACGGTCGTGTGGTGGCCCGGCATCGACTGAGCTGTCGAACAAATCAGTAGGAATTGTACTACATGCATACAAGCCAGCGCAATGCCACCGGCGAAAATACCAGTAAGCTGGCCACTAACGCACAAGAATTGGTCACGTGTAAATTTGGATTATGCCGGTCCATTGAATAACACCATGATCCTAGTGGCCACAGATTCACATTCGAAATGAATCGAAGCAATTCCAGTGCGTCATGCCACAGCGCAATCGATAGTCACATCCTTGCATGAAATCTTCTGCAGGCTGGGCATACCAAGAGCCATTGTGACGGAAAACGGAACTCAGTTTACGTCAAAGGCTTTCACGAAGTTTCTGACAGAAAATAACATCAAGTGTGGTGAGAAATACGGGCGCCAGCAGAAGAGGAAGAATAAGACGTTTGTTGTTGGTGCTCGCGCTCGCTCGGTTTGGCCGTTGCCTGTTTCGGCGCGTTCATATAAACGCCGAGCGTGTCTAACATTAAACGCGTGCTATCAATAGGTGGAGGTTCTTGTTCCCATTTCATCCTGGAACTCCGTACTGCGGACTCTACCCCCAGACTCGGCAATGCCTGACGACGTGCCCCAGCGAGGTGCTCCCGCACCACCGGTGGTCGCCTGCTCCGGCGTACCCCGACAGCGAGACCCTGTCATTTTCAACGGCCCCGACGAGCACGACGTCGAGGACTGCCTCACTTCGTATGAGCGGGTAAGCGCCCACAACAAGTGGGATGACGGTGACAAGCTGTGGTTCCACAACCGGTCCGGCCATAAGCCGGTCCGTCCGTAAGCATTCGGATGCCGACGCTCTTTCGCGCTCGCCACTTCCCGATGAGTATGGTGCTGTGTCTGTCTCCAGCTACGATTCTTCGTCTCTTACATACACTGACATGCCAGCTGAGCGACGCCGCGATCCTTGGATAGCCTCTCTTCTGGAGTATTTATCTCAGCCGTCACCACACACCACCGAGCCTCGCTTCGGCGCGCTGCTCGTCACTTTGCCATCCGCGATGGGCTTCTGTACCGCCGCAACTACCTCTCTGATGGCCGTGAATGGTTGCTAGTGATTCCTCCCCATTAACGTTGTGACATCTGTGCCTATTTTTATGCGGATGCGCAATGCGCCCATGCCGGTGTACTAAAGACGTTTGCACGCCTTCAGCTTCTATACTACTGGCGCGGAATGTACCGCTTCGTTCGGCAGTACGTCCACTCGTGCTCCAAGTGCCAACACCGCATGAGCCCAATTAACAAGATTAAAGAGCCGCTCCAACAATTTCCTTGTCCCTACCGGCCTTTCGACCGTATCGGCATTGATTTGTACGACCCTCTACCGTACACCCCAGATGACAACCACTGGGTTATCGTCGCCGTGGACCATCTCACGCGCTACGCCGAAACTTCAGCGCTTCCGGCGGCCACAGCACGTGAGGTCGGCTTCTTCATCCTTCGCAACCTTGTTCTTCGACACGGTGCGCCTCGCGAGCTACTGAGTGACCGTGGTCGTTCATTCCTCTCCGAAGCTGTAGAAGCCCTCCTCCGGGAATGCAACATTGTCCATAGAGCTATAAGCGCGTATCATCCGCAAACCAATGGTATGACTGAACGCTTTAATCGTACTCTCGGCGACATGCTCGCCATGTACGTTTCCGCTAACCACACTAACTGGGACCGCATCCTTCCCTTTGTTACGTATGCGTACAATAGCGCCACTCAGTCTACCACAGGATTCTCTCCCTTCTGTCTTCTTTATGGCCGTGAACCTTCCTCGTTTATGGACACGATTGTTTTGTATTGCCCCGACGCTTCAGAATCTACTCCTCTATCCGAAGCCGCTACATATGCCGCAGAATGTCGCCAGATTGCCCGCTCACTTACCGCGCAAGATCAGGCCAGCCAGAAACATAGTCGCGACGCAGGCTTGTGTTTTCCATCATATTCACCTGGAACGCTGGTATGGCTCCGCGTTCCCTCCTCTACTCCCGGCCTTCCAACAAAGTTCAGCTCAAAGTACGCCGGCCCTTACCGGGTTCTCCGACAGACATCCCCGGTCAACTACGTCATTGAGCCTATTCACCCAACTACGGACCAACGGCGTCGCGGACGCGAAACTGTTCATATCGACCGACTGAAGCCGCACTACGACCCACCAGTGCTACCTGTTCCATAGGTCGCTAGGATGGCTCCTTTTTCGCCGGGGAGTGATTGTAGTGAGAAATGCGGGCGCCAGCAGAAGACGAAGAAAAGACGTTTGTTGTTGGTGCTCGCGCTCGCTCCGTTTGGCCGTTGCCTGTTTCGGCGCATTCATATGAACGCCGAGCGTATCTACCATTAAACGCGTACCATCACAAGCATTTTCGTACGGCCCCACATCACCCCCAATAGAACGGGCTCGCTGAACGCGCCGTGCGGACGCTGAAAGATGGCCTCAAGAAGGATCGGTCAGGTGACTTGCCTGAGCGATTGGCTAAACTGCTCTTTGGCTTCCGTAGAACACCCCTGGATGATGGACGATCACCGTCTCAACGCCTTTTGGAATATCAGATCCATTCTCGGATAGACATGTGCCTTCCACCACCCGTAACATTTCCTATCTGTCTACAGGCAAATCAAGAAAGCAAGCTCAACCCGGGCGCTCCGGTTTGGGCTCGCAACTTCGGAGAGGGAAAAAGGTGGCTGCCAGCCACACTGAACGAAACAAGAGGATCCCGAATGATCACCGTTGAAACAGCACAAGGTGAGCTTCAGCGTCACATGGATCAAGTCCGTCCTCGATACAGTCCCGTGCCGGCACAACCTTCGCAAGATCAACCAGCTGGTGTGCCGACGCTACCGGAAGAGGCTGAACCAGCTGTGCTTCGTAGATGAACCCGTATAAGGAAACCCGTGATGGACCATGATAGCGCGAGAGGTGTTTCTCGGAGAGTCCGATACGACGGAAAGGAGTCTAGATCAAGACGATGGACCCAGCTCTGAAGTGCATATCCCGGTGGCGATGATCGCAACTGGTTTTTGAGCAACCTGGGGCGCGGTCAGACGATTACGGGTAATTTTTCGCCAACATCAGCGCGGGCCAGGGTCGTCACATGTGTGCACGGTACTCGAGACCACTTCAGAATGGAGTACGACACTCGCCCTCGAGTGTCGAGGGCGAGGACTGGGTCGCGTCCAAACAAAAGGTAAGAAGGAGCATAGCTGGCAGTGTCATGTGGTGGATGGTCATATGCGAATGTAACGAAAGGTAATACGGTGTTCCAGGTTCGATGATTATCAGCCACATACATGGAAAGCATGTATGTGATCGTACGGCTTAGACATTGCGTAAATGTTGGATTGGGGATGATACGCTGTCGCTAATTTGTGGCGAGTCGAGCACGAGCGCAGAAGTTTGTCCCCACCGCTTTAAAGAAAGCAGCGGCCACGATCGGTGATGAGCTCACAAGGGACGGCGTGATGTAGAAGTACGTCGTGCAGGGAAAAGTCCATGACGCCGGTGGCACAGCTGGTCGGGAAAGCCCACGTAATCGCGTACCGCGTGGCGTAATATGTTTCAAAGGCAATCCATTTGTTACCGGAAGTCAACGTGGGGAAAGGTCCCAGCAAGTCTAGTCCAACTCGAGAAAATGGGTCGGCAGGGACAGCAATGGCCTGAAGGAGACCGGCTGGGATCAAGGAAGGCTTGTTGCGACATTGACATAGTTCTCAAGACGCAACATAGCGTCGGAGGGATCGATATAAGCCGGGCCGGAACCGGGCCGGAAGTGTCCGGGGAACGGATATTCGTGAAGTTCTGCAAGGACGTCGAGTGGAGATACTGCGGAATAACGAGAACTGCCACCAGGGTGTAGGTTGCGGTGATATAAAATGTCACCATGTAGCAGAAACACGTGTAGCGGCCGGTCACGTGGGATGGAGGAAGAGCGGTCGATCAAAGAACGCAAGCAGCGATCCTGGTGCTGCTCGACGACGATATTGGAAAACGCCGTTACTGAAAATACTGCCACCGGTGGCATCGTCGACAGAGGCTGGTTAAAGTCCCTATATAAGAAAAGTACCGCCATCCTTTGATAAATGCCGCTTCTCTCTCTCCTGAATCTCCGATTGGACGATGATAGCGCGCGCTTTTCACTTCTTTATATTTTCTTTTTTTTCCGCCTCAGAGCCATGTTGAAATTCCTCTGCGCAGCCGCAGTCGCCGGCGGCGACGGCGGCGCGCGCCCGGCCTGAAAGCTTCAACGTGGACTTTCTAGGTGCGCCACGGTCGACTTGGCTTTCGCAAGCAAAAAGTAAAGAATAAAGCAAGCGCTTTAGGAGAGGAGGCGGCGGAGGAAAGAGTAAATGGCGGTACTTTTCTTATATAGGGACTTTAAGGCTGGTGGGTCATATGAATGACGCAACAAGCAATCTGCGTCCTGATGTAGGCGGCCGATTTGGGGGTGGTGAAGAAAGTGTGCTCCTGCCGCCGGTATGCCCAGCGGCTAAGGCGTCATTCGGGTCTGTCAAGGAGGACAGCCAGTAGAGCGCTGGGGGGTTGGTAACTAGCGAGCAATTCTTGCCTTATAAGTAGGGGTGAAATTTCGTTATGGGGCCGACGAGGGCTAAACACTAACGTTCCGTGATGGAGTAATTCCGTTCAGATGTTGATGGAAGGCGGCTGGCGTACGCAATGACTCTGTTTGCCATGCTGTGTTGGGCGAGGATTGCGCCTTTTCCGTGGCTGCTGGCATCAGTACAGACTTCCGTTTGCGAAAAGCGGTCGAAGTGGGCTAACAACGGCGGAACAGTGAGCGCTGCAGTAAGTTTCAAAAAAGCTTAAGCTTGTTCCGGACCCCAGTTGAAAGGGACGTCCGTCTTGATTACGATAGTAAGAGGATGCGCGTTTTGTGCAAAGTTGTCTATAAAACAGCAGAAGCAGGAACACAGTCCTACGAAGCTGCGCACGGCGATGGAAGAAGAGGCCACTGGGAATTCATGGACAGCGCGAACATTACCTGAATCAGGCTGCACACCAGTAGTGTCTACAAGATGTCTGAGGACTCTTATCTCAAGACGACCGAAGGTGAATTTGGAAGAGATTAACTGAAGACCTCCGCCGCGGGAGACAGAGAGGACAGCCGAGCTTCGCTGAAGGTTGCTTTCGAAAGTGAATGAGAAATCAATCACGTCGTCGAGATAACTCAAGCAAGTGGACCATTTGAAGCCTCGAAGGAGAGAGTTCGTCATGCGTTCAAAGGTAGCAGGAGCATTGTAGAGCCTATACGGCGTCACTTTGAACTGTTATTTACCGTCTGGAATAACAAAGGCTGTCTTCTCACGGTCCTTTTCATCCACGGAAATTTGCCGGTATGCAGAACAGAGGTCCATGGAAGAGAAATAACGGCCGCCAGGGATACAGCCTAATGCGCCATCGATTTGAGGAAGCGGTTATACGTCCTTCTTCGTAATCTGGTTTCCATGACGATAATTAGCTTAAAACGTCCAGCTATTATCTTTCTTCCAGACCAAAACAACTAGTGAAGCCCAGGGACTTGAAGAAGGCTCTATAATATTTTTTCTCAAGCATCTTGTCTGAAGCATCGTTTGTATTCTTATTTTTTTTATTTGCTTGGGGGTTACTATGCGGCATAACGTCAAAGTGCAGATACATATACGTTTCATGCAGATACTGCAAAAACTACTGATGAACTGCATTTTCATTGAGCCATCATTCATAGCCTTCAGTTAAGCTGCTTTACAACTTCACACTCCGAAGTACACTTTCGCAGACGGTCTTTGTCCAAGGGCACATCCAAATTATAAAAAAAATAAGATGGCCGGCTTTCACTGCAGACACAGGAGCGTAGTACTTGCGGCTGCGTAGTGAAGAAAATTGTAACATTCTGGCTTCAGTTCCTCCCGAACCGAACGGCCGTAACTGTCCTCCGTGACAGGCTGCATGCATAGCGGCACACCATAGTATAGGGATGCATTTCATATTTCAGTGAAGGAACGCTCGAGAAGTAGAAAAAAAAAGCTAATACATTTTGTGGTTTTATGGACCAAAACCACGATCTAATTTTCGGGCGCGCCATGTTGGGGGACTTCGGATAAATTTTCGCCCCCTCGGATTCTTTAAAACGAACATACACTTAAGCACAAGAGGCTTTTTGCATTTTGCCCCCATCGAAATGCGGCCGCCGCAGACGGGATGTAACCCGGATCGAACCCGGCGTTCACTAAGCGTGAACAAGTGCTCATTGCTCGTATTTTCTTTGAAGGACCCAGTACATATATCTCTGCCATACCAGCTAGATTTTATTCCACAAGTGGATGCTGTTAAGTATCTTGGAGTTATATATGAGAGCTCTCCTTCATGGCGGGCGCCCATACAGATTACATTGCAGCTAAGGGCGTTCGAGCGGTGGGATTGTTACGTAGACGGAGCAACAGTAGATCAGAGATGCGCAGGGCCACCTTGTTATCAGTATACCGTATGTATGTACGCCCTGTCCTGGAATTCGACTGTGTGCTATGCTCTGGGGCACCTGCCTATGAGATTCGCCCCCTTGTTCTTCTGGAAAAGCAGGCATTAAGACTATGTTTAAGGCTGCCTAAATTTGTAGCAAACACTATTTTGTACCTAGAAGCAAGAATTCCTTCTCTTGTAACTCGATTTCGTGTACGTGCGGTGCAAACATTTTTTCGGGCGAACGAATCGCCAATAAGACGTTGCCAAACAGTGTTCATTTCTCAGCCTAGTATGCCTCAGTGACCGATTGTGAAGCGTTGTACAACCGCACCGGTTCATACGTGTTCGCTCCAATGCTACATACGTACCTGCTCCAATGCTGGGACCGATGCAAGTTTATGATATTCGTTTGCAAATTTCTTTGATTTTGCAAGCAGCCCTCGTTGCTTTCGATTCTCTTGTAATAATTCCTTGCAGAAATGTTTCAGGCATTCTACCTCAGTAATATATCGCAACTCCGCGATAGTTGATAAGGCTCTCGGTACCTCAATCCGGTCAATACAGATAAGGTGCGCCTTTACGGTTTTTTTCTATGCCGCCTAAATGATCGGCACGAGGCAGTGCACTGGCGCCCAGTCCTGAAGTGTTTCGCGTGGCCTTATTAAGGCGAAGGCCTATATGTCTTATCCTTCAGTCGACCTTGAAAGTCCTTGAGCGAAAACGCGTCGACTACACGAAAGGTACAAAAAGGACTCGAACCCTCGACCTTTGATTCCCGGGAGCCCTGACCTTTGGTAACAACATGTGGTGGTGCCACCATTGTCCCACCAAGAAAGGCCATGGGCTCGAGTACATTAATTAGCTCTGCCTTAATTAGGATATTAAGAGATATTATATTATCTTAATTAAGCTCCGCCTTAATTAAGATATTAAGAAAGCACTCGAACCCTCGACATTTAGAGGGAGTCGGACCCACGCGCCTCTGGTGTTTAGTTAATTAAGGCACGTAAATTACTAAAGAAATAATTAAGGCACTCGGAACCACGACCTCTCGCGCAACTTAGGACGAAGTTAAGCACAGTTTATTACAGTTTATTAGGGTAGCATCAATTAAGGCACTTGAACTTTGGTACGAGAAAGTAAGTAATAAGAAGTGACAACGCATTCGAATGATAGAATGTCAAGTAGTTTAATGACTGTCTTCCGAGCACGTAGGCTTTCGCCTTGATCCTCTTTGGCGTATGCTAAAGTGACTGCCAATTTTTTCTTCTTACGTTTACATAGTTTCGTAATCGTTCCACGTCAAGTTTCTCTTTACACGCCGAATATGTTGGTGGGTGTTACACGAATATCTGAATCTGTTTATAAGCAAATTTCAAATATTTATCGAAGATTGGGCAGATCCTACGCTTACGTGCAAAACTGTGTTAAGCAAAGCTTTCTTTGATGTTTCTACTGTAAGGAAGAACCGCCGCTAAGCCAGGCGCATGTCCAGCATAAACGTCAAAGCAAACGTTATGCAAACCTAATGCCAATGATGTAAATGTATGTGCAAAATGGTGCAAATGTAAAGTAATAATACTTACTTACCGTATTTACTCGAATCTAGGCCGACTCCGATTCTAAGCCGACCCCCCAAAAGTTCGAAGTCCGAAAAAAAAAAAAAACTTACCTCGAATGTAGGCCGAACGAAAAAGCGAGGACAGCATTCGCAAAATGAAACAGCATTTATTAAATTTGAACATGCCGAGCTCATTCTATGTCACCATCGCTGCTAGCCTCGTCGCTATCTTCCTTACTGCTGACATCTTCAAACAGTGCGCTATATTCAGTACCATCCAGCGCATTAGAGATGCTGCATTTTTGGAAGGAGCGCACGTTGCGGCGCACGCAAAAACCATCCCTCCAACGACAGACCGATGCCGAAGTTCCGCCCGGTTTGAACGTTTGACGATGCCTCTACGGCTAGCTCAACTACCGTATTTACGAGATTCTCACGCTTCCTCGATTGTAACGCGCACCCGTTTTCCGTGAGGAAAAATTTGGAAAAATAGATTTCCTCCCGATGCACTGATGTTGCGATGAATAAAGAAAGTCGCAGTTTCGCCCGAAAGGCGATGCATCGAATGCGGTAGCAAATTAGTAGACCGCTATTAACAAGCACGGTGTCACGCGCGCTCAAGCAAATATGAACGCACCTCGCTCGTTGACCGCGGAAACGAACTGTCAAAACGCTGGAGACGAAGCGCGCCTTCGTGCTAGCATGCCTCTCGCTTCAACGCGGCGAAAACACGGCGCGCGGCGGACTTTACCAGTCGCAGATTGCTTTCAAGATAGGGCCAAGCCTGAGCGTATCGCCGGAGTGGATCGTCGCAGATTACGTCCTGTTTCGGTCCACTGAAACCGTTCCGCATTGCTTTGCTGGCGAAAATCCTCTCCTTCTGTTTGCGTCAGTCCCGCTCGCAAGTTTCGGATTCCCCGAACGCCCGTGATGCGGCCCGATTTCCGTCCGTCTCCGCACAGATGATCACTTTCCTTTTAAATGCGGCATCATGATGAACTCGGTACTTCATGCTGATAGATAGAGCAGACGCTGAGAACGTGAAGACAGACGGTAGACTATTGCCTAAGCACGTGTACTGCAGCACACGGAGGAAGCTTCCGCATGCTACAGTAGCTAGGCACGACGCGCGTGCGAGGCGGCCATTTTGAAATGCCGACGCAGAATTAGGGTCGTGTTGAAAGTGCGCGTTAGATTCGAGTAAATACAGTATTCGTTTAGAAAGCGGCACTATAGTGGCATCGCCCATTTGGTGCCATTACGATAACGCCACAACGCGCGCCGATGCTGCACCATACCGATACTACCGATACGACGCAGGTCAAAATGGCGACGTCGCTCGTGTACTTCAGCTGGCTACTGGCGCGGCTAGTAGCGGCTGCGGTACTGACTTTTCTAGATGGCGCTAACTATGCACCATATTTATCAGTTTCAGTTAAAAACTGGCGCGTTTTTTAAAATCCTCGAATCTAAGCCGACCCTAGAGTTTCGTATGTGATTATTTGAAAAAAACTATCGGCCTAGATTCGAATAAATACGGTAATTACTCACTCACAAAAATATAAACCGACAAGAGGAACAGAAATTGCTATTAGCTGCAAAATATAAACAGTTCGGGCGTAAGTCTACATGACGGTAAAAGGAGCGTACGCAATGCGCACTGGTTCTTCACCATTTAAAACCTAATTACATTTGTCAATCCGACATGAGGAAGTGCGAAACTGGCAAGCGCCCTTATTTTCCCGTCGCCAAACCGGAGCGAACCTACGGGTTCATTGCGGGGCCCCTTTCCCTGCGCCTTGCACATGGCCATCGCCTATATAGACTATGTCAACTCCGGCCAAGCGCACCAGTTCCAACCCTGACCCTACAGGGACAACCTGGGCAACACTACCTCACCTGTGCTGCTTAAAGTACATACCATTGCCAAGCCGAAGAATCTCAATCACGGCCCTGGTATTTATGCTCGACTCATACGGCAACTATGTACCATCTTATTGCACTGCGTATGATAGAGCACGGATAAAAAATGCGGACTTCATTATTAGCACGCTGGTACTCCGATCAACACATTTTTTTTTAACAGCGGCGCTGTTTTAGCTTTTCGTTTCCCCGCGTAGCGGTCGCAGAAACTCCACTAGCGATAACGCCTAGATTCGCCGCCGCCGCCGCCGCGCTACCGATGACGTCACTGCGCACAGCTGCGCCTCGCTTCACCTTGCGATAGCCAATCGATAGTTAATCAATAGCTAATCGATAAGCAATCAATAATCAATAAATTCCGGGAAATACTGGGGATGACTTGGTAATGCTTAGCCTAGCCCCAATTAGTGGTCAATACTTTGCGATTACCAATCAATAGCCAATCAATAGCTAATCAATACTCGATCAAAAATCAAGAAATTCCGGAAAATGCTAGGGATGACGTGGTAGTGCTTAGCCTAGTCGAAATACTTGGGCAATACCTTGCGATAGCCAATCAATAGGTAATCGATAATCGACCAACAATCAATAAATTCCGGAAAAGCAGAACCCGTAAGGCCAGGACCAGCAGGGTGCCGATCAGCTCCGTTGTTTCTTTAGCCTTGCTCCCCTAGTGTAAGCTACGCCACTTTTTCATTCTTTTTTTTTTCTTTTTTTTTTTTTTTACGGCGGAGCAGCTTTTCGTAGTAGTAGTAGTAGTATAACGTTTATTTAAAAAAAATAATAAAAAAATTAAATCCAGGTCCAGTGGGTGGGTCCCTCAGTCCAAGGCCCCATTGGCGATAGCGGCACGCCGGGCTTGGTCGAGAAGGGCCAGTTGGTCCTCCCGCACCGTGCTGGCTAGCCACACCTCCCACTGCCTACTTTTGGAGTTTTGCCCCAAAAGGGGTGATTGGATTTCTTGTGGCCGATTCTGGCACGACCATGTGATATGGTCAAGAGATGGCCGCCCCCCGCACCAAGGGCAAGTGTTGGGGTACCGGGTGGGGTGTATGTGGTGTAGTAGGATTAGGTGTGGGTATGTACGGGTTTGTAGTCGGCGCCAGTCCCGCATTTGCGCTGAGTCCAAGGATGGGTCTGGAAAGCTATACCGTTGCCTTCCTCGTCTCTGTGCCTCCAAGATATCTTTTATTGTGATCGGAGATTCTACGAGAGTGCGTTCGGTCGCTCGGATGCTATACTCTCGAGCGAGGCGGTCCGCCCTCTCGTTACCCGTCACTCCGGCGTGCGCCGGACACCACATAATAGCGTGGTGTTCCGCGAGATTTCGTCCTAGGATTTTCATTGCGAGTTTGGGCAGGGTGCCTGTCATGAAAAGGCGACATGCCGACTGCGAGTCGGTTAGTATTAAAGCAGAACGTGCTCTATTTTCAGCGTCACGTATAGCCAGAGCCACCGCGGTAGCCTCTGCTGTGGCCACTGACTCTGTCCTGACTGTCGCGGAAATAGTAGTTTGAGCGTTTGTGGCTACCACAGTGAAAGCTTTGCTATCTTGTTTACACGCGTCCGTGTAATAAACCTCCGGATTTCTACCGAACCTGCGTTCGAGTGTCCTGGCCCGTGCAAGGCGCCGTTGTCTGTGGTATTTCTCGCTCATGTTTTTAGGGATTGGGGACACCGAGATCTTAGCTCGTATGTCCGGTGGGAGGAGTTCTGTTTGGTCGTTGCAATGTGCCGGTCTGAGTGGATAACCTAATCGACGGAGAAGTGTTCGACCTTGCTCCGTGGCATTGAGCCTTTCTCGTTGTGCGATCAGTGTTGCAGCCACGAGTTCCTCAAAAGTGTTGCTAATACCCATTGCTTCAAAAAAGGTCGTGCTAGTGCTGATCGGTAGACCAAGCGCCGCCTTATAAGCTGTGCGTATCAGGGCGTTTAATTTAGTTTCCTCTCAGTTTGATACTTTTTGGAAAGGAAGGCCGAAGGTTACACGGCTTATGATAAATGCCTGCACGAGCCTTATCGTCTCTTCTTCCTTGAAGCCTTTTCTGTTTCTTGCTACTCTGTTTATCATCCTAGACACACTGTTAACGGTTTTCCGGAGATTTGCGGTCGTGTGCCCTACTGCTCCATTTTCCTGTATCCATAGTCCGAGTATACGAGCTTTAGGTACCTCCTTTATTGTTTGACCTCCAAGAGCAAGCTTTATCGGAAGTCTATCGTCCTTTCGTGTATAAGGCGCTCTTACTCGGATTAGTTCGGACTTCTCCGGGGCGCAACTCATACCAGCTTTTGCCACATGTTCCTCTACAATGCTAATTGCCTTCTGGAGGGTTTCCTGACGTTCCCCTAAAGATCCCTTTGCGGTCCAGAGAGTTACGTCGTCCGCGTAAATCGCATGTCCTAAGTTTGGGATCCGTTGTAGTTTCACTGCTAGCTAGCCCTTTCTTCCCTATATTGAAGAGAAGCGGCGAAAGAATTGAACCTTGCGGCGTTCCTCTTTTGGGGGTCTGTAGAACGCCTGAGCGGGTGGATCCTAGCCCTATCGTGGCTGTGCGTTCGTCTAGAAAGGATTTTATGTATTCGTAAGTCCGCTGTCCGCAGTGCATGTTCGATAGTTCCGTTAAAATGCTCTCGTGCGAGATGGTATCGAAAGCTTTTTTGATATCTAATGCCACTATGAATCTGTCTGCATTTCCTCTCTCTGGGTTTAATACTTCTTCTTTCAGCAGGAGAAACACGTCCTGTACCGACATATGCTGTCTAAAGCCGAACATAGTTTCCGGGAAAAGGTTGCTGTTTTCTATGTACCTAGTGAGTCTCATCTGTATAACCTTTTCAAAAAGCTTACCCAGACATGAGGTAAGGGATATGGGTCGGAGATTTTTTATGTCCCTCGGTTTCCCTGGTTTCGGAATTAGAATTATCTCTGCATGCCTCCATGCCTGGGGGATTTGACCTCCTTCAGTCCATACATGTTTGTTAAAGAGATCTGTTAGCCCTGTCAAAGCATTGAGGCTAAGATTGCGAATCATGGCGTTTGTTATTTTGTCCGGTCCAGGCGCCGTATTTTTTTTTTTTTTTTGAAAGTTTGCGCTGCCGCGAAAACCTCTGCCACCGATATAGAGGCATCTAGCTCCTCATTGCTCCTTCCTGAATATGTGGGAGTATCATCATTTTGCGTGGATTTTGCTCCTATATATATATAAATATATATATATATATATATATATATATATATATATATATATATATTATATATATATATATATATATATGTCTTCTAGGGTGTCTAGGAGATGTGTGTCAGCGTCTCGAAATTCGCATTCAAGTAATCGAAGAGCTCGGTTCGTCGCTGTTTTTGTATTTGCAGGATCTATCATGCTTCTCAAAATGGCCCATGTCTTTTTTGTGTGTAGGGTTCCATGTAGAGATTCACAGAATTGGTGCCAATTATTGTTTTCTAGTGTTTGTGCATAAGCATTAGCCTCCTGTGTTAGTTGTGCTATGCGTATTTTAAGCTTTCTATTCAATCTTTGTCTTTTCCATCGTCTCGTCAGGCTTCTGCGTGCTTCCCATAAATGTATGAGGCGGCTGTCTACCGCTGTTATATCCGATGTTGTAGCGATCTCCCTCGTTGCTCTTCCGTGTGTTTCGCGTATTTGTTCCACCCAGGTTTCAATATCTTCTGTGAATATGAGCTGCTCTTGTTTATCTCGATATACAGTCCAGTCTGTAATGCAAGCCCTCCCTAGGGAGCGACGGATTTTGGGGGAATTGAGACCTATCGAGATAATGTTATGGTCACTGCCCAAATTTTCCTCCAAATTTGTCCACCGGATCTCCCCTGGATGGCTCGAGAAAGCTAGATCTGGGGTTGTATCCGCCGCTACACTGTTGCCTAAACGTGTGTAACAACCCGGTATTGTGATGAGTTCTAGCCCGTATCGATCTTTTGTCTCGACTAGTGATTTTCCCTTCACTGAGTCTTTGTTGTAACCCCAGGTGGAGTGTGGTGCATTGAAGTCACCAACCACTAGCAGCTTGTCTTTTCGCTCCATGTCTGATATTGCATAAATTATTAGGGTATCGAAGCATGGTGCTCGCTCTCTAGGAGCACTGTATATATTTACGATTACCGTCTTTGCTTTATTTCTTTTGCATGGCCACACCGTTAGTATTTGATGATGTGTGCCGTGCTGTGGCATATACGTGACGCTGAGGGCCAGGTCTTTTCTCGCAAAGGTGGCGACCCTAGGATAATCAGGATTGGAATATGTCTCGTATCCCTTTAGTTTTTGTGTGATTTGCCCGATTTCTTGTAGGCATATAATTTCGGGTAGGACTGGCGCTGACTGTATATATTGTGCAAGGGCAGCATGTTTGTTACGTAACGTACGGCAATTCCCCTGCCATACCTCAAGGTTTTCAGTGTTTCTATGTGTCGTGTTAGCCATGAATGGTACTATCGCTATCCGTCGTCTCTATCACTTTAGGGCGACGGCTAGGAGCTCCTGGGCTATCATTAATGCGTTTTCGTGTGGTTACTTTGATGGAACTTAGCGAGTCGTCTACGTGTCTCTTAAGAGCATGTAATTCTGCGAACATTATCTGTACTTGATGTGCGATTGTTTCCAGCTGCTTGCCCATGGGCTCTTCTGGTGTTGGTATGGGTTTAATAACCTGTGTTGTAGACGCTTCTTTTGTTTTGTTTGCGAGGTCGTGTATTGTTTGCTTAAGGGCAGCCATCTCTTTCTTCAATTCTGCCAGACTGGCTTTTATTGATCGATTTTCTTCTATGAGTTTCTGATCCGCTACCGATTTGTGATTGGTCTGATGTTGCGCAGTGGGAGCTGCAACTTGTGCTCAGCTTACCTTTGGTGCCACCATTTGTGGTTGGCCAATGGTTTCCCTGGACTGAGGGTGTTGAGGTGTTGCGTTCTTCAGCTTGGACTTCACTGGTCCCCGCCCGGTTTCTTGACGATGTACTTCCGGAAAATTTTCGTGGTCGAAGGGAATGGATCCTTCCGTAGTATACCCTTGCTCTTCTTCCTCCGACTCGAACCACCTGTGTTTACTCTTGAGTCTACGTTCCTTTGATGGCATCCGTGCTTGGCGTCCTGACGATGGTTCTGGTCGGCGAACCTGTTTTAGACGCTTTCTGCAGCTTCGGTCCCCCGTTAGGTGGGCTTCACCACATGAGGCACACTTCGGGTTACATTCATGTCCGTCTGCAGGATCTTCCGTTCCACAAATCCTACACACACACAGTTCCGGTTGTGGGCACACATCAGTTCTGTGACCCACCCTATGACATGTTTTGCAGACTTGCACTGTATTTCGAAACGGATAGCAGGCCATTTCGCCTCCCTCGTAGTACACATATCTTGGTACTAGGTTTCCGAAAAATACAATGACGGCACTCTTACTGTCCCCCAGCATTCGTGCGTGAGCGACTTCCACATTTAGCGTGCGCACTCTGATTTTCGATTTAAGGACGTCTGATGGCGTATGTGGGGTGAGTCCGTGGATTACCCCCCGAACTGCTCCGTCCCCCAGAGCTACATACGCTTTCACCGCATGGGGTTTTCCATTTATCTTGAGTGATGTAATCTGGCGCAATGTGTTTGCGACTTCCTTCTCTGGGGTTGAGACAATTACAATGTTCGATCCAGGCTTAATACGTAGCAGAAACTGCTCACCTTGGATCTTTTCATCGCAAGCCTCTATAATCGCACGGGCCATCACGGGAGTTGTAATTGCTCGAAGCGGGAGTCCTTGATGCGGTCTCACAATCACCTTCAAATCGTCCTTTGGTAAGGGTGGTAGTTTCTTCCCGTTGCGTCTCGGGCGAAACTTTGGCTTGTATGAGTTCTTCGGAGAGTCGTTCTTCTGGTGCTCCTGCACACGTTCTCTCCGTTGCATTTTTCTTTCCCTGATGGAAACAACCGTGGTCCATCCCTCTTGGGCATCTTGAATGCGTTTGTCGGTCGTATTCTCACCGTTGTTGATGGTGGACGGTGCTGGGCTTATCTCTGTTTTGGTGGTCATCGCCTGGTGCGGTCCGATGTCCGCAAAATCCATGCGCTCTTCTGTGTTGGAATCATGGCTGGTCGGGGCTCTCCCCACTGAGCCGCTTTTCGCACAACGCGCAGGAGTTTGAGACGCCATCTGCGTCGGCGTCGCGGCGGTGGCGGAGTCGCAGCCGGCGTCGTGGCTGCCGCCGCTCGCTACTCGTCGGTAGGCTTACACAGGCTCACTTGTGGAGGTAGCAATCCCTTGGTCGTATTTCCGTGAAGAATGGTCCAAGGGCCATAAAACTGGCCTCCCTGGCTGCCGCTTGACTTCCCGGAACGGATGAGGTGCACTTTTCGTAGGTTAGAAGAACTGGACCACACGAAAAACATAGACATTGCGGAGCGTGATGCGAGTGCGTCCACACTCCTCAACGCCACCCCCGCGTCCCAGCTTTTCGTAAGTCCGTTTCGTGCCGACAGAAAACGTGGGCCGATCCTGGCGGTAGTCCAGAAAGGGTCCATGCGCAATGGCACATACCCCTGTCAACCAGCGAAAGTGTTTAAGCTCGAGGATGGTCCGTCGAGTGTACGCCGCAAAACCTCCGCCAGGCGATGACGTCACCATACGTCACCCAGCTGCGCCGACCGCACCGAGCCTCGCCACAGTTGCGTGAGCCGTGACGCCATCGCGCGCGCTGCATCGCTTCGCCTTAGCTTTGCCGACCCATGACGTTACCGCACCGTGCGGAGTACCCCGAGTATCGCGCCGCCGAAGCGGCGGCGAAACATCGGTGATTCGCACAGGATGCGGACTGACCTGCCAGCAAAATCGAGCAAAAGCGTTTGAGCACCCAGAAGCGTCGCGATACTTTAATGACCGAGTGGTCGTTGCTCCTGGGGCTGTCGATGATTCCGGGGTGATCTTGCACAAAACGTGGCCGAGGTCAAAACGTGGCCGAGGTCGATAGGAGGTCAAGCGCATCCACCGTGCTACTGTTGCTTTAAGATGTTAACTATCATAATTACTCTTGTACAGGAGGTCCCGATACAGTCTTTGACTATGGGACCCCCTTCTGTATACTAAATACTTGTAATACGTCCAAACCTTTCATAATAAATACTGATTCAGATTCAGAGTATCGAAGCATAACCTCACAACTTGCCCGAATCGAGATAAAGCTAGGTGGGATCGCCAGCTTCACTGCTTGCCCAGTATTCGCGCCACTAGTGTGAAGCTGCCCATAATTTTTTTTTTGTAAAGCTGCCGCACGACAATGGAAGACAACAACTATAAAAGGGCTAGGAACAGATACCTTGAAATTGTATCATTATACTGATACAACATACAGAGGCAATAAGTATTTGAGATACCGACACAAGATTCAAGCGGATTAATTTTATCCGATCGGTCCATACTGTCCATTCGTATCTTAACGTACTTCGTTACATTCGTAAATAACTCATTATGTAAGCTCCCTACTGGGACCGATGCAAGTTTATGATATTCGTTTGCAAATTTCTTGACTCTTTCAAGCAGCCCTCGTTGTTTTCGATTCTCTTGTAATAATTGCTTGTATGAATGTTTCCGACATTCCAAGTAGTATATCGCAACTCCGCGATAGTCGATAAGGCTCTGGGTACCTCAATCGGATCAATACAGATAAGGTGCGCCTTTAGGGGTTTTTTTCTATGCCGCCTAAATGATCGGCACGAGGCAGTGCACTGGCGGCCAATCCTGAAGTGTGTCTCGGCCTTACTTTTGTACACTTACATAGTTTCGTTCTCGTTATACGTCGTTTCTATTTACACGCCGAATATGTTGGCACGTTTTACATGTATATGGCGATGTGTTTATGAGCAAGTATTAAAAGTTTATTTTAAAGTAGGTTGACCCAACACTTAAGTGGAAAACTGTGTTAAGCAAAGCTTTCTTTGATGTTTGGACAAGTAAACGTTAAAGTAAACCTGCTGTAAGTACGACGCCCCCAAAGATGCAAGCACTTGCGGCTATGCAGCTCAATTTTCAGACCCCTTATTATTTGAGCTGCAGGCTATACACGATGCGATAGAAACCGTTGCCAACTTGCGTAACACTAACGAAACCCACATCTATACTGAACGCCTCGGCGCAGTTGAGCATCTCAAACAAGTAACGAAAACATTGCATATTTCAATAACCTCTTCAATCAATAACCTCTTCGCTGCCCTGCTCGAGGGGGACGTTTACAGCACATTGGACCTTCGAGACGCCTACAACCAGGTTCCCCTGGATGAGCAGTCAAAGAACCTGACTGTCATTAACACACATCGGGGATTATTCTGCATTAATCGCCTGCCACTTGGTGTGTCTTCTGCCAAAGCTATCTTTCAGCGAACAATGCACAGCGTGCGGAACGGGTTACCGGGATTCCAGGCGTACTAGGACGACATTCTGGTTGTCGAGAGGGAGAATGACGGCGGAAAGAATCTCAAGGCAATTCTCCAGCGTATCCGAGAGTACGGCGTCAAGCTAAGGAAGGACAAGTGCACCTTCAGGATGCCTGAGGTTTCGTACCTTGGCCACAAGATCATTACGGGAGGGCTGCACCCTCTGGAGAAGAACATGGACGCTATCATGAAGGCGCCAACACCCAAGAACGTGAGTGGACTGCGTTCCTACTTGGGTCTTCTCACGCATTACAGCAAGTTCCTTCCCAATATGGCCAGTCTGGTATCCCCGCTCTACGATTTGCGAACGAAAGAAAGTCGCTGGGATTGGGGCTCTCAACCACGGGAAGCATTTCGGAAGTCAAAAAACACTTTGTGCAATGCCAAAATGCTTACTAACTTCGATCCCTCACTGCCACTGCGCTTTCAGTGCGATGCGTCACCGAACGGAATCGGAGCGGTACTATCCCATCGCATTGGCAATGTTGACAAGCCTATAGGTTTTCGTCTTCGAAGACTTGCCAAAGCACAAAGGAATTATTCACAACTTCAACGTGAAGCGTTGGCCCTTGTGTTCGGGGTATCAAAGTTTCGGGACTACCTACTGGGAAGAAACTTCACCTTGATCACAGATCACAAGCCGCTGGTGGCTCTATTTCGCGAAGATCGTCTCACGCCCATCATGGCTGCCGCAAGAATTCAGCGTTGGTCCTTGCTGCTGGGAACATACCAATACAAGATAGAGTACAAACCTGTCTCGGACAACCTGAATGCAGACGCACTCAGTCGGCTTCCTCTAGAAACCACCGAGGACACATCAGAGGAGCTACACGAGTACGTGCACTCGCTGCAGGAGCTGGATGACACGCCTCTT
>NC_051156.1:153282373-153325166 GCF_013339745.2 Dermacentor silvarum
GGCGACGTCTCCGTCGCACGAAAGGCCGTGTCGGGGATGGAAGCGAGAGAGAGAGGGGGGGGGGCGCCGTAGTGCTCCGGAACCAACTGCGCATTTAGCGACCCGGCGCACGGCGATTTGGCGATTAAATCACGTGAGCGAAAGGAGGAAAGCGGGAAGGCAGCGCGGGAGGGAGGGGGTGCGGATTCTGTATGCCACAACTGCGCACTTGTACTTTGCGCTGCTGCAAGCGGTCGCGTGCACCGTATCTTGAAAGCGATCTGCTCCAAGCTCCTACCCTTGTATGCGCTGTGCTTTCGCCGCTTAGTTTCCGTTTAAGCGATAGACCACACGAACATTCGCTCACTGCTGGAGCCGCGCTTGCTCACGCTAGCGTTTTGACAGCGGTTGTCTGCGGTCATCGAGTGTGATCTATTCATGTGTGCTTGTGCACACTGACACCATGCTTGTTAATTCAGTTACAAGCAAATGTGTCCAAAATTATACAACCGATAAAACTACTATCCTTACTACGTTTAGTTCTCTACTAATTTGATTTGCTATCGCAATTGATGCTTCGCCTTTCGGGCGAAACTGCGACTTTTTAAATAAATAAGATAAAAATTACACACGCGGCCCGCAGCTTGGACCGTTGAGAAACGCGAAAAGGAATGCACTGGAATACAAATCGTTACATCTTCCCAGCTCTCCTTGCACTATTCCAGAGTAACCTCCCGGGACGAATGACGCAGCATCAGCAGAGATAAATGTGCACCGAAGGACAGCGCACCGAAAGTATACGCACCATACAGGACGAGTCGCGCATTGGTCAGCCTGCGCTTGTCGATCAGGACGCCCGCGTTGACTCGGCTGTCATTGCGAAGCGTGGACGTTACGTCCTTGAACAGCGCCCGGGCTCCCGCCACCTCATCCATTCTCTGGAACGTTCGTGCCACCCAAAAGCGGGTAGAGTCGGCCAAAGTTGGCCGCTGTGAGTCGGAGACAGCTCGACACACTCGCATCGGCCGCAGTACTCGAGGCCTGCTCTTCCAAGTACGGTGCGTACTTCATCACCTGTGTCCATGGAAGAAAAAGAAAATGAGCGATGTTAATAGTACAAGATGGCCCTGCTGAACGCATGGTTTCTGCAAGAACCATGCGTTTTTATAGTTGTTCGGTAGGGTGGCTCGAAAAAATTTCTAAGCATATATAACATGTTGCCTGATCGTAATTTTCGGCTTATGCGAAGTAGAATGGTTACTGATAGGTACGCGGTTGCCGACTGTACTTCGTGTAATGATCCCGATGATCCGGCTATTTTAGAAGCTGCAGAAATCAAGGGTGCTTAACAGGGGAAAGAAGACTTGGCATTAATGAAAACATAATGGGCGATTCGGGAATGCCAGTTAAAATGTTTTGCTGCTTAACTTGACAAAGCACAAACGCTATTATACATCAAGAAAAATTTGACACGACCTGTTCCCTACTATTTCTTGCCATAGATAGTACATTCGTAGTCGGAAAGAAGATATTTTAATTTAAAAGTAGTGTCTTAATTATTTATTTAGTGATTAGTATTCTAGACCATTCACTACTCAAGCTTCGCTGCATAGTATCAAGAAAGCTACCATGTGCCTTGAGTTAAGTTTCTGTGTTTTAAATCAAAGCTTTGATGTGTCAAACAGTGTATAATATATAATACGATGGTCTTTGTGGGGTTAAGTATGCACATATATAAGAGAAGTGCAATATCCCCACTTTAGTACATCTGCTACCTCCGCTAAGCTTCCTCTGGGCGTTTCACCATATTGATGGCAAGTAATGTTTCAGAACTGAGCGCTGTGAAAATATTTTTACCTGCGCGAGCAAGACGAGTAGAGAGTACAGGCTGGCTTGGCGTAGCGGTTGCTGTCTCAGATGACTAACGGTGTTCCGGATGTTTCCCGCTGCTCTTATTTGCACCGTCATCTGGCGCTGAGCGTCACTCCTGAACCTAGAAGGCAGGCCTCGTTCCAAGGCACCTCCCCAGTCGATTTCTGGAGCGATATAATTGAGCTCGCCCGCACCTTTGAGGGCTGACCACGTCTGGTCGTTGCCCTTGGATCGCTCGTAATCGACGACAAGGTCGATAGTTAGAAACGTCGAAGAGTTATCCAGGCCGGCAATAACTCTTCGCCGAGTTCACGCAAAGCGCGCGCTAAAAACATTCTCATCTTTCGAGAGTCCCGAGAAAACGTCGACGCTAAAGACTGTCCCACATCCACGTGGAATGTCCGGTTTGGCGAGAACTGTATGCGAACGAAGGACGAGAGGCCGCTCTTGAGGGTGGTGCTGACCACTCGATCGAGCAGAGCGGTGAAGGTGGAGACGTTCTCCCACTTCCGGGTCTCGATGTCCATCGCTATCAGAACGGCGGTGGCATCGCTCGTCTCGCTTTGGCCGGTGGACGCCATGAAGCAGCTGGCGTAGAACAGCGCCATTTGAGTCTCGAGGCTGTCTGGACGCTCGCCGCTCGAGATTTCGAAGTGGGTGGTCGCCTTGTTCGCAAGTGCGTCGGCAACGCGACGGTTAAAGGTGATCACGTGCTCCTCTAGGAAAGGCCTCCTCTCGGGAGTCTTCGCTCGCCACCATCCGCATACGCTCTCGTAGAAATCTGCACACGGTCGGGCGTCGGGGTTCATCGCGTCCAGCATGTACCTGACGGACGGAAGTTAGGGGAGACCGTCATCTCAACACCTCACCATGCATGAATATTCTCGTGGACAACTTTTTGTGCCAGTGAAAAGAAATTTGTGTAGGCAAAACGCGAACAAGCAACAACGCTTTGCGAGCTGCGTATGTACAGGGTCTATTAGAAATTGCGTTCGTTAAGTAAAATACGATATTTATTGACTACGATGATTATTTTATTTATTGATACCACAGAGGCATACACTTTAAAATGAATCGAAGTACTAAGTACATCAATTATTATTAAAATTGGACCAACATTCTTAACCTAAATATATGCAAATCCGACACGCATGGTGGCGTTTATGTGAAGCGAAGCTATCTTGAATCGGTTAAATAAATTTGCGGAGAAATGCATTGGCGTTCCACTTACTTTTGTGCTTCAATGCATAAAACGACGTTTTGGTACGAAAGTAGCTGGAACGCCAATGCATTTCACCACAAAGTTCGGGAATTAACATCTCGAAACTGGTGTCAGCCTGAGAATTCTTTCCAAGTAGATCCACCTTCCGAATTTTTCGGCTAGAATTTGTAAATTGCAATATGGGCCGTAAGATAATTAGTTAAAAACGTAATTAGTGTATGTTTTTTTTAATAGTAGATTATGCGTTTCATTTATTTTTGTGCATGCCCGCCTGTTCGAGTACACCAGCTCATGAACTAGAATTGCGCTATCCGCCACAGGCAACCTTTCAAAATTTTGGAAGAGTTCTCTGAAACACCCTGCGTATGCCTATACTGCGAGGTACTGACAGATGCGAATTCGCGGTAGGCAAAGCAAGGGAAGCTTGTTTGTAAAGGACTAAGACTATTGATCCCTATGTGAAACTTCAAGCTAGTCATCCGAGTAGTTCACATCCGGCTCCAGACATGCGATAAGAGCACGTTGCGGTCAATTTCATATACAAGACTGAACCTGAACTGCCTAAGAGTGTAGTCGCCCATTTAGAAGACGTCAATGACTGACGTTACCGTTTGCGTGCCACTGTCTGACAAAAATGAGGCTCGTGAGGCTCGATTTCGCGGTAGCGTCAGCCACACGAAACTGGCCCCCAGCTTTTTCTTCTCGCGTGCCTGGAGCCGAACATATTTCTAGACCGTGATCTGTTCGGATCACGGTCTAGAAATATAGCATTAGAGACAATCGTCGGACTCTTTCGTTAGCGTAAATTAGTTAGCCGAATTTTCATAATTACTCATGCAATCAACACCTTGGGTCAGTTTCAAATGTAGGCCTCTGCGGCGAAAGCAGTCAGGAGGTGATCGATCAATTATCGCGTTGTCCCAATTGAAGGACTCTAGAACTAAATTTCTGGAACCTACCGTAGATCACGTCGACGCAAGGAGAACCAGTTTCATTGTAATGTTGCCGGAGCCGCATACAAACCATGTTATGTAGGAGCGCAAACAGACACAGAGAACCTAGACACAGCATGCGTTTACTGAAACGGTGGGTTGTCCGTCCGTATCGCTATTAGAACGAGAAATTTCGTTCCTTGGTGGCATGTGATCCTTGTCAGATTTTCACCCTCTTGAACATTTTTACACTTCCTGCATATATTAATGGTGCGCCCCTTTTCCTGCATATTCGCGTTTGGTTCCAATAAACGAGTTTCTATAAGTGCTCGTTGTGTCTAGGTTTTATGAGCGTGATTTCGCTCTTCTCCCATACATCTATACTAACTAGTGCAGCTCTTCACTCTCCCACATAAAACAAGACAGGCGTCCACTCACAGGGTAACGTTACGGCATTCCGCAAGGGAATCTTCATCAGCGCAGGCGTCGGCGAACTCGGGCGCTGCCCTCAGAGCGGCGGCCGTCGAGTTCTGGCTGCTCTTGAAGTAGATGGCGGCGAACACCACGGTGATGATTGCAGCCAGAACCACGACGACAAAGCAGCACAGGCCCTCGGGTGATATTGGGAAGTTCCACGACGCCGGTGGGATGTTTGCCGTCTCCTGCTTTGGCGACGTATGACCCGCCGTGGCGGTGTGGTGCTCTGCATTGCCGTCCTCGGGTGAGCGGCGACCTGGTGAGCCGGTGGGACGCTCTGCCGCTCTCTGCACCGGAGATGCACTACCTGCGCAGCGACACAGGGACCAACGCAGCTCAAATCCGGAGCCGTGACTCAGCAAGCACAACGAAAAAAAGTTTTCTAGACAAAAAAAAAAAAAAACTCAATAGTTGTTTGAGCCGCTAAGAATCATTGCCATTTTCCTAGTTGAAAAGCCTTATACACCACTACATCACGCTTTATTCATGCTATCTTCCTGCTGGTTGGTCCAATGCATTTAGACCGCTCGCAATGTTGCACGGAAAATTCCGTGGGCTGAGAAAGCTATTGACTGACTTACACAATCAACTTCCATGGTTTCTGCACATATATATATTTTTTTCATTTCCAATGCTATATAAACATTATCTTAGCGTAAAACACGCGAAACGTGGTGTGGGGAATCTGGATTCAAGTTATGCGGAAACAAAGAAACGCTGGCTTACGCAAGGCCGAGGTGTGCGGTCGGCCAGGAGAGGCCGGCATTCGGTGCTCCCTGATGGTGCCTCCCGTGGTCGCGGTGGTCCCTTCGGTGGCCTCAACTGCGGCCGTGGTCTCGCTCACCGCGTTGAGGGACGTGGCCGACGCGGCGGGCAGCACATGCGTCACTGGCGACGTCTTGCGTTGTTCCTGCCGCTTCACTGGGGTCGAGGCGCCTCTGCTGGGAGCGTTTTTCTTGGCGGCTTTGAACTTCCCGACAGCGCTGCGAGAGAAGCGGCGTGCTAACCTTTAGAAAAGTCCTAGGTCTACATTTTAGAAGGCTCTTCCACCGATCTCTACAATGATCCATTTCATTCGATTTCATTCCAACCACTTGCCGTTTTCCACGCCCGCCACGGTGGCGCAATGGCTATGGCGTTCTGCGGCTGAACAGGAGGACGTCGGTTCGATGACCAGCCGCATCGGCCGCACTTTCATACGAAGGAAATGCAGAAATGATCTGGCACTTAGATTTAGGCGCAGGTTAAAGAACCCCAGGTGGGCACATCTAATCTGGAGCATGGCATACCCCATTCTGCGGTTTCGGGACGTCGAACGCCTTGATTTATATTGTTTATTATCCTCCTTGACTATTAGTGACAGAGCTCCTTGTTTCCCACTTTGCAAGAATAAGTAATCCGTTAGAAAACAAAGTTTAGCGTGAATTCACCGGAAAGCTCCCATCAGAGCGGCAACTGAGCCCGCTAGGTCGGTCCCTGTGGCCTGAGCTGTAGATCCCGCAGCCCTCGCTGGCTTGCTGACAGATCGGATTGGGCTGCCGCCGGACGGAGGTGTTCGGCTCGGCAGATTTGCTTTGCTTCTACAAGGTGTCTCCGCCGAGGAAGTGCTGGCCAATTTGCGCGGACTTCTAGTGCTTTGACTGCCAGGTGCAGCCGCTCTGCTGGATAGCGCTGCTTCCGAGGGCTTGCCGCTTTGAGGCGAGTGGGACATGTCAGCGAAGAAGGCGGCAGCTGCAGTGGTCGAGGGGACGGGATTGAGCGAGAGGCCTATGCTAGGTTTCAATTGACCGGGAAGCGCTCGCGGTGCTTCTTCTACTTCGTTCTTGATTTGCTGTTGCAATCCAGCAAAAATGTGGCTCATACCCACTATGGAGGATCGGTGAAGAATCGGACGGCTTTTCCCAAGTTATAATTTGAAATTTCAAAACTGATATTGAACTAATATTCTTGAAAGGAGAAATTACATGTTAAAAAGACAACAGCAAGTATCAGGTATTTTTAGCTGAAGCGTACAAAGGGAGAGAGGTATGAATCGAGGGGTGAATCGGTTGGGCTCCATAAGGGACTACTGGATGGTGGTGCAAATATTCTTTCGGCTAAATCCCAGAGTCCAGGCTCCGAACAGAACGTTTACGCGATCTGTAAAGCTCAGGCCCAACCTTCGATTCTTAAACTGTTTCTTCCTCACTACAAAAGAACTCGTGAGATCCCATTTCGCGATGATTGTCGACCGTAATGTGTTTAGCACCGAAGCAATATAGCAAGACAGTGTATTGCCACCATCAAAATGCTCTGCGTGTGAGACGTGTACTTCAGCTATACTCCTCTGTCGCGCTGTCTTATGAACACTCTGCCCCATCTAGCGGTGCAGCCGCAAAGCCTGCGCGTGGTCTCCAAAATGCCTGCGCGCCGGTGTGTGCGAACGCTGAGAAACGCACCATGCGGCAGCCGGGCTCCTCTTGCGCACTTTTTACAGCGTAAGCTGTTATGGGCTCATTCCAATAGCCGTTTCAGTTCGCGGTGGTGTCCGCCGAGGCGGCGTCCGTGTCCGTTACGGCCATCGCCGGAACTGCGAAAAAAGTACCCGGTTTTCGCCGGGATCGAGCCTGCGCCCGCTGCGTGGAAGTCGGATGCTCTACCACTGAGCCACGCAAGCGCTTGCTATCAGGCAGCGGAAAAATGCCCTATAAATGCGCCCTAGGCAGGTGCAGACGACCCGAGCCTCCGCCAGTATTGTGCCGCCATCTAGTTAATGTACCAGCAAACGCAGCGTGCGCAGGCGTAAACGACGATATGCGATTCAGACGAGGCGCGCAATCAACGCGATCTTGATGTGAGATGGGCGCCACGTATACTGGACATCTCTTCGGTACAGTATCTTCGGTACACATTATGGCGTCTCCTCGCAAGGTACAAACCACTGCCGAAGAAGCGAATCGTAGAGCTACGTGCGCGGCTACAAGCAGGCATCATCCGGCTCCGCAGACTGCTGTGCAGAGAGCATTACAAGCCGCAGCTCGCCGTCGACGCCGGGTGGACAGTTCAGATGGTTCTTGTCAAAACGAGGCGAAGAGACTTTGCCGCGAAGACCCTGTTGTGCGTGGTGCCGAAATTGGAGTTATTCTTGAGCCGCTCCACCAGCTTACGCTGTGACTATGCTGCGTGTGCCGCGCAGGCCTGTGACTTCATTATGGACATGCTGCGCCATCTAGTAGAGCTGCTGATAAGCTCGCGCGAGGCCTCGAATGCGTGCCGCGCCGGCGCTTGCGAACGCTAAATATTGCTCCCATTTAGGCCGCCCACCCACTGGCGCATAATCAGTGCTCAAAGTTGGCGAGAGGCTCATTGACAAGCGGCACATACCCATTTCATTTGTGGTGCAGCTTGCTGAAGCGTCGAGCTGTTGTCCCTGAGGAAACCGTGTGAAGTGGGCTCGATTCTGCCCAGCACGGGAGAAACTTCAAAAGTTTGCTAATGGTCCATTCGGCTTGCCGAAATCGCCCATCTCGCAATCGGCTGGTCTAAATGCAGCCGGGCTTCTCATCCACTGCTCGGACCCTACTTCCCGCTGCTTCCCAGTAGTGTGCCTGTATATACTCCCAAAGGGAGCAGAGTTGCTCCTAACTTTTTCTTTCGCTGCTACAGGTGGCTACTGGCCGAGCGCCGTCACGCGGCTAGGATTACGTGAAATGAGCCGCCGTACTGCAGAGAAACACCTTCACGGATGCGACGCCATCATTTCCTTGCCTTCGCTGCTATCAGCATCGCAAACCGCCGCTTCGGTAGCATGAGTAAGATGACATGAATGACAGGCATGCATGGCATGTCATGACAATAATAACATCACACATGCATGACATGTATGACATGCACGCATAAATGACATTCATAACATGAATGACATAGCATACATATCATTCATGTCATGATATTGTTGCGTCTAAGTGCGTAAAAGAGACGTGGAGATCGAAAACAAAGGAAAAGGAGAACGACGACTGTGCAGCGGCCATTCGTGCTGTTCGTAGCTTGTTGTTCCTGCTGTTCAACTCCTCGATAAACCCTTTCTCCGTGGACGTAACAGTTTGATGGAGGTGCGGGGTACACCTCGCAATGACGGAGCCTACGCTGCTACAACTTCTTCGAAGCCGTCGACTTGCCGGGCTTCCGCCACCCTCATCTGACATGCCTGAAGAAGCCTGCCTCATTCCTGAAGACTCTGACGCCGCTCCGAGGCCAGCGCCTGGTGTTTCGTGGCAGTACTGCCTGGTCCCACTCACTTTTGGAGGAAAAGTAGCAGAAGATGTCTACAAGTGGCTCACGAACTCCCGAAGGGTGAGCCAGTCTAACGCACAATTGTGACTTTTAATCGGAAATCAGCCTTGGAGATTTCCCCAGTCATTCACCATTCAAGAAGTGTCTGAATATGCCTTTCATAACTTGCATAACATTCCAGGCCTCCGTAATTGATTTGTTTTCTCCCATGTGTGCATCACGGCCATTGTTCAATTCCCTAAGTGTTCTGCGCGTATTCGGCAAAACAGTAGCATTTAGTCAATCTGTTACAAAATTGTTGTTGATTATTGGAAAAATCTCAAATAATATCTGTCAATGAGCAGGAACACTAGAATTTCAAAGAACTAGAAGCCATGTGCATTAATAATGCCTGCAAGAATCATAGTGTACACTGCGTTTTTTTCTTTTTTTTAATGTATTTGCCTGTATTCTGTAATATTCATTCACAACATAATTAGGCTCTCAGGGCCTAATTAAACGTCACAGTTCGTAGAGACATCGAGCGATTGACATTTATTGCTAATTTCAAAATCGATATTCAGACACTTCGCAATTACGCGTGAATGAGTAGCTCAGTTCCCAAAAAAGCCGAATACAAGGAAACAAAAATCGTCTCCTGCAGCACATGCACATATAAGGTCCTCACGCTATTAAAGCTCTGTGAAGTCACCGGCAATGGGTGACCGCACAGTCTTTCGCGGCCTTAATTCCTGAAACCGCGAAACGTGAATGCATTTCTGTATACTGAGCATTATGCGGAGCATTGTGGATCATCGGTCATCAAATAAAGACAACGCTGGTGGTGGCGACACAGCCGGCACCGGACACGCGATTCTCGGTGGAACATACGGACAGGGCCATCGTGAAGCAGACGAATATTATACATACTTGGACAAAACACGTCGCTTAGGTGCCAGCAACGGCACTGCGGCTTCGTTAATTCGTTTCTAACGTAGCCCAGTTGCTGGGTGCCTGAACGGTGCCTAGGGAGGGAAGAATATGAAACCCGCTGGCGTCTGGGAACTACATTCCGTAGTGGTGGCCACGTGGTCAGACCATAAGCCACCCATTGTCTTCCGATTTCGACAATACAGGATTGCTAAAGAGTCAGATAGTTGCAAGCGGAGTACGTCAAAGCCATGAAGAGAAAGAGGGTAGTGGTAAATCGATAAAAAATAAGCATTGGCGTAAATAATGAATTTACGAGAGTGTAGCAAAATAAGCACTAATGTAGGTTGGCACTGTTGCTGTTATACGATGCCTCGGTGCCTCTGTCGTCTTCGGGCGCATTCGCCGAACTGCGAGTTCCGTCCTTCGGCTCTGGAGTATCGACTCTTTTCGAAGAGATTGACGGGGAGATCACCAGATCGTAATGTGGCATGTGAACGTTCTCCGCGCTATATTGTTCAGCCGGCCTCTGGTGCAGACCGGGCGTCTCCCTGGCGCTCTTGAGGGGCGCATTACTCGCGTATCCCGAGTACATCGATAGGAAGTCGGAATAGCCCGGCGCGTACGTGGTCGATCGCTCCTGTTGGGGAATTGACTCCAGCGGAACGTAAGGTGCCTGGTAGGACATCGACATCCAGCTTTGCGCCGGACAGTAAGGCCCGCACGGCTTGGTCGACGCGTAAATGTTCTGACCGGACGCCGACGGCGTTGCGCGCAGCGCCGAGTAGCGCGGACTCTCGTAATTCGATGGTGTGCCGCCCTGAGCTGGAGTGAACTGCGTCGAGGTAGGCGCGGAGGACTCGTCGAAGGCCGGGAAGTAGTCCGCGGCGTTCCTCGCGGTACGACGCGATGGCGAACCGTTGTCGTACGGTTCGGACGAAACGCGAAGCTGCGACGTCATAAAGGCTGAGGCTGCGGGCGTGGAGCGCCTGGGAGATCCTTCGGCGCTGTAGAGCTTGGGAAGAGGCTTTGCGATGTCGTGAGGCTCCGACTTGGCCGGCTGACTTTGGACTACCAATTTGGTGTGGCCATCATGCTTATTTTGGAGTGATGCGGCTTCGTCATCGTTGTACCGACGAGTTTCCGAAGCTAGATTCATTTGCCTTGTGGCGACAAGTGCCGAAGGTTGTGGCACATGCTTAACGAACGACGTGGGCTTGAACTGTTGGTTGCTCGGCGTTTCGCCGGTCGCGGTGCTCCCGTTCCTTGGCATGCTGCCGGGGACGGCTGCGCGCGCATCGGGCGTAGTCGCTGGTCTGAGGGCCTCCTGCACGAATCACAGATGCTTAGCGGTGTTCCTATGCGCTCAAAGCGCATTACATAACTCTAGCGATCCATATCCTTCGGTCACCACTATAACGTTCTCTTTTCTGGTACACGTCAAGGAACGAATAGCAATTGATAATATGGTTTAGACGTACACTGAAATTCGTGCAACAGAAACCGCGTAGCGGTAACGGTCCGCGAGTGGTGCTTCGAACAAAATAGATATCAATTTCATTGTTAGAAAATTCGACAATAAGTGGACTGCGATCACGACAATGAAAAGACGTGGCACATAAACTAAACATGAGGGCAGTATAGGAACTGCATAAGCGTTATGTCACGCTTACACAGTCCTGCTGTATCCATCCTTTTATAGTCTCCCGCTGCCACCATGTGAGCTGTACGGCACTCAGGTGAGGAGCTACGTTTATTCCCGACACGAATAATAAGTACAGGGCTCTGACGTACTGGGTCATGTGTAGATCATGCAGGCACGCATGACGTCACGCTCAGATAGCCCTGCGACAAAGCTATGCTTGCAGCTAATGGTAGAAGCATGCAACTGCCTTTCATGCTCTGTAGCTCAGTTTCATAACTGGAATAAACGTGTGCTAATAGTCGAACTATCATTGGAAACTTGCGTCAAACACGTGTTTATCCAAAAGCGCCATATCGTATTTGACTTAGTTCGTATACCTCGTAAATCAAGGTTTTCCCAAGAAAACACTTACTGCTCACTTACACAAAAGGAAAGCCTGAAACCTGGAGCTCTGGCGTATGACTGGGGTTGTCTGGGTGGTGTACTGCGTTCAACCACGCAGTCTGCGTGGCTGCTTGGAGTCTTGCCTTGACGCGCGAACTCCTCGTCAGCCTCCCGGTCGATGACGAGAAGGTCCACCTTACCGGGATCCATCTTTATGCGGTTCACTACCTTCCGGTAGATGGCCCCCTCTACCGATTCACCATTTACCTGCGTGAACAACACGCTCATATGCTCAAGGATTACGCCACAGACGTCCACGATCGATGGGCAAAAGCCAGCGACCTGTCTTCAATATATACTAATTGAAATGACGTCAGAATCATAGGGTGGAATATTGTTAAAAAATTCAATGGCGATTTCGTGGTTATTGCGAGAGAAATGCGTTATTACGTCACACCACTTGAGGTCCCGGATCCATGACTTAAACCGCTTTCACCACATTGCAAATGTGTGGCCTGGAGCTCACTCAACACACGTCCTGCCTCGTCAAGGTGCGAAGCGCAACTGAATGTGGTTCGGAGCAAATATATATAATTATATATAGAGACGTCGAGGATTGGATCGCCGAGTACGAACGAGTGAGCTCTAGTAACAAATGGGATGACCGCGCCAAGCTCACGAACGCTAATGTAGCCGGCCTCTGGTTCAAAAACCTGCGAAATCACGAGCTGGTCGACCTTTACGGCAGCCGTCGCGGAGGTCTTCGGTCGTCCCGCCGTGCGCCGGCCTTGACGCGCGGAGCGCTTGCGCAGTCGAGTCCAACGCAGGGAGGAGACGTTTACAAGCTACATCGAAGATGTTCTCTCCCTGTCCAAGCGCGTCGACCCATCTCTGACTGAAGGAGAAAAATAAAGCAAATCATGAAAGGAGTCGACGACGACGCATTTCAGATGCTTGTCGCTAGGAACCCCCAGACGGTAGCCGACGTGATCCAACTCTGCCAGACTTACGACGAGCTGCGAAAGCAGCGTGCGTCGACGCGCCGTGCTGCTCAAGATACAGCAGACATTTCCACCCTTGCCAGGTAGATGGCCACACCTCATACACGATCGCCCACACACCTGCGCCACCATTTACCTCTTCGTCCTGAGACGCAAGTCGCCCAGGCACTACCAACTACGCTCATTAACTTACGCTGCTCACAGGATTACCGGGTCCTTCTACAGACGCCCGGTGTCCACGAATACCATTGATAACCGGCCATATGCTTCGCAAAAGCCAGTCGCACCTGTCTATCAATACTAGTTCCTTCTCCCGTACCCGTTTTCTACAATCTTCTCCCCGTCGCCGATCCATCTCCCCGATGCTTCGCCGACCTAGCCCCGCACGAGAGGAAAACTAACATCCCGAGGCAAGAACTGCGCCGTCACGAACTCTCCAAGACCTCATTTTTACCCGCCTCAGAATCATAGGGTGGAATATTGTTAAAAAATTCAATGGCGATTTCGTGGTTATTGCGAGAGAAATGCGTTATTACGTCACACCACTTTGAGGTCCCGGATCCATGACTTAAACCGCTTTCACCACATTGCAAAAATGTGTGGCCTGGAGCTCACTCAACACACGTCCTGCCTCGTCAAGGTGCGAAGCGCAACTGAATGTGGTTCGGAGCAAATATATATATATATATATATATATATATATATATACCTCTACCACGTGACCCGCTTCCCGCAACAAACACACATACACTTTTCCCCCACTTTGACACTACTAATGCTAACGCATTAAAAATACAAATGTGTCAGTCTTATGGAGACCCAATTTAGAAAAGCCATAGATGGCGTTAAAGATAAGACAGGCGGCCATAAAACTAAAGGCCATTTTATCGGCGAGGAGGAATTCACGTAGCCTCAAACCAGCGCGCCGTGCCACTCTCCTCCTTTCACTGGCATGTGCGCATCGCTGTTTCTCCCAGCGGCAACTTGGAATGGTGGTGGTGTAATTGAGAATTATTGCGATTCTAACCTGTTTCGTCTGGGATTGCTGCAACGTCAGTTGAATCGAGGTCAAAGGGCTACTAGCCCTGTGCTGTATTCGGCTGGGAAAATAACTTTCTGAAGCGAATGTGAAGTGGATCTTCAGTCGCGGCGACTCCGTGGACTCCGCCGCTGCGGTTGTAGAAAAGCGTCCGCTTTGGATTGCTAGCATAAACAGGAAGGACTGCGCTTGTGTTTGCGCTTGCAATAAGCGTACGGGGAGGAACTCGGAACCTATGATCAAACTGGGATGTATGAACGAAAGGTGCCTATACTGGAGTCGGTCAACTATTGCGAATGGACGAAGTCAACTCCTACTTCGTGCGCGCACAATAAAGTTATTCTGTTCAAATTTGTTCCAAGATTATCATGCTTGGCGACCAACGTTCTGGTGGAAGTTGACCGAGGACGCATTATGAAAACCGTACGCACCGACTGAGAAAACGAACGTGTGTTCTTTTTCGATCTGTAACCAAAGCCATACATATACTGTGTGCTGGCCGCTCCTAGTTTACATGGGCTCTCCCGTGCTTACGAATCATGCCGGCAAACTGTCTCATCGACGCCACGCATCACGCGCTGTATCACTTCAGTAAATAAAGTTGTTGTTGCAAAGAGTAGTTGTTCGTTTTTCAGCTCTCATGAGTCGGTGAGGTGCCCTTTGCACAGTCACCGCCCGAGGCCTAAGGGTGTGCATATTTTTTCATCGCTTCGCGTGCGTCTTGTAGACCGTGGCATATTCACGGACATTGTCACCAAGGCGTTTTATCAAGTAATCTACCTTAAAGGCCCGTACGGTAGAGTTACCTTACAGTTCTTTATTTTGTAAAGAGTGATGCTCGGGTGCAAGGTAAACAATGTATATAAGGGAGAACCGTCCGAAAATTTGAGGAGCACGGAAGCTAGCGAAATGCGTTTCCTCTGATCTTCGCTCTTTACCTCGATTGGGATGTATGCTAGTGCGGTACATAGCACAGCCCACTGAGACACCTCTAAATGTTGCCACCTGAGTTTAAAACGTTAATAGAGTCCAAGGCTAGACATACAATAATAACATGTTGCAGGCATGTTGCTTGACTTGACGTGCCTCCTATTTCGATCACGGGTAGATCTGTGGCAGCGCCTCTAGACCCGTTGCTTTCGATATGGCGGCTATATGGAAGCTCAAAGCTTAGTAATTCAACCCGCTAAAAAATTTCGCAATCGCAAGAACTTGTTAACACCTCTCAAGAACACACGAAAACTTGCCATTCGCCCTCAAGAGCACGTTCACCGTGCACCCTGCAGCGCGATCCCACGTACCGGCATGGCGCCGATGGTAGACGACACTGTAATCAGAAAATGGCGGTGCCCTCGATAAAAAGGCCTATAGAAATCCAGAACCAGTTCCATCAGACATGTATGCATGCCGCGGGGTGGATGCAGGAAAGCATAGTCCGCTACGCAGTCGTAGGGAGCGATTGCGAGGGGCGTGTTCCGCGTCACAATCTCAGTTGGTTCAATGACGAGGTGGTTGCCGCGCAGGCATTAAGTGGAGTTAGGTATTTCAAGCCACGTTTAGGACCGCTGGTGTCTCGGCGCGCGAGCACGATACCACGCGGCACTCATAGTATTTCTCACGCAGTAAAGCGCGGAAAAAATAATTACGGAGGACCTATAGTGCGCTCAAAGCGACCCAATCGAATTTCCGGCATTTCCGGCAAACGGCATTTCCACGATGGCGTGACGACAAAGGGTAGTCGATGCTAGAATAATGCCGACGGTGTGACAACGATGAAATTAAGATGATTGTGTCAGGATGGGAATGACGAAGCTGGAAAGCATCACGACAATGGGTTGACAATGTTAAAATCATTTCGATGGCATCCCGACAAAAGAATGACCGACGTCGACAATTGCAGGACAACGATGGAATGATGACAACAGAATGACGCTGATTGCTCGAAGACGGCGTGATCACGACATGACAACGCAGTGAGAGCAACCGAGTAATAATGGCTGAAAAATGATGATTGCAGGACAACGAAGGAATAACATCACACTGTCGTGAAGGCAATGAAATGACGACGACAGCATGACATACGCCGGCATGTTGGTGTTAGAGCTCATGTATGCGCTCAAGTGCATCATCTGCAGCCGCGTACCGCCTCAATTCGCACAGTATTACGTGCGCTTAGTCCGATACTGGCCAATCGAGCCGCATTAGATCGCACTATATTCCGGTGTGTGTTTGCACTATGTCCGGTACCGGTCAAACGGGATGCCTTAATTCGCACTATACCCATATCTTTTAATTGCACGATCTTTGAGATCGACGCTATTTTCGGAGACAAAATTTCATCAAAACGTGATCTTGCTCTGACCTTAGCTCCGACTAAGCAAAGAAATACTTCGCATTTAAAATTATATTTAATATTGCCTAATTTTCAGGTAGTTAACTCGCAAAAATTATTCTGGTTGCGAAACAAGAAATTGACTGAACAGCATAGGTCTCATTATCGTATACTGCATAAGCTTTTTAAACAGTTTGGCTAACGTCTGCAGGCACACCCTGTATGTGCCAGACATGAACAATGCTCAACGGAGTCGAAAACAACATCGGAGCAGAAGTCGGTTAGTGCGTACGAAGACGCGTGTGAGAGTGGTCTAGCTGGTATTTCATATTGATACGACCAGTGAAACAGCAAGACACAAAACCCCAAAACACAGCTCTTGTCCTCGTCGCCCATTTTTTGTGTTTCGTTTTTTTCCGTGATCTTATCAATTGTGAGTACAGGCGTGAGTTACTGACATAGAACAAGTGAAAAACAATTGCCCAGAGCGGTAACTTACAACTCTAAGCTCTTAATTAACGCTCAGAATGCTTGTAGCACTAACACCTTGCGATGGTATCGAGAATAGGCAAAGCTCCGACAGGTACCAATTAGTGTACAGTCATATTATCTTTGCGGAACGTGGTAACACTCCGGAGTACATAAATAGACGACACAGCTACGCGAAGAGATGCACTTGCTTCTGTATTGTGTCGCCTTTTTCCTGTGCACATCTGTGCTTTCACATGGTGTAGCAGTAACAATATTAACATGTTCAAGTGCCATCACCAAGCCACTGCCGATTATCTACGCGAGCAACCTTAAAATTGAATTCTACTGGATAAAAAGCTAGCCATGTATTACTGCTGCATGAGAAGGAAAGGTACCTCGACTATCCGGTCGCTTTTCCGCAGGCCGCCAAGATGGGCTGGGCTGCCGAAGTCGACGTGTGCGACGAACTGCCCTTTTCGGTTCCTGTCTGCGTTCAGGGCGAACCCGTAGCCGTCGAAGTTTGGCCACTTGCGCAAGTGGCAGAGACGCAGCCCTTCTGTAGGTTCCTGCAAGGTTGTGATCGCGATGGCAAAAAACCCAAAGAAGGACCTGCTTCACACCCAATGTGCATGTCGTACCGAAAAAATGTCGCAGTTTCGCCCGAAAGACGAAGCAGCGATTGCGAAAGCAAAATTAGTAGACAACTATATACGAAGTAAGGATATTAGTTTTATCGGCCGCATAAGCTTGTAAGCCTTCGTTTACTAAGTAAATTAACCAGCACTGTGTCACGCGCGCAAAGGTAAGCATAAACACATCTCGCTCGATTGCCGCGGAAAGTCGCTGTCAAAATTCTAAAGTGAGAAAGCGCCGCAGGAGCACCGAGTGGCTTGACCTTCGTGCTGTCCCTCGCTGCAACGGGAACTAAACGCCGAAAGCACGGCGCATACGAACCTACTAGCACTCGGCGTGGCGCACTTTGTCCACATCGCAGATTGCTTTGAAGATGAGGCCCGCGCGGGCGCGCACTTTGTCCACGTCGCAGATCACTTTCAAGATATGGCGCCCGAGCGGCCGCGCCCTAAGCAGCAGCCGACTAAGTAGAACGACTTCGCCCCTCGCCGTGCCTCGCGCGCGAAAGACAACGGCGCGCTTCCGCCTCGCCTTTCTCCCTACCGCGAGCGAGATTCAGCCGCGATCGTCGGCTGACCCTCGCAAGCTTTCACTCTCACATGCAGCGTACGGCGCGCGGCAACGATGTTGTCGTATGTGGACTTTATAGGGAACATCATGGCGACGGCAACGTCAGAAACGCGCTTGGAATGTCCGTATAATTGCTATCGCAATAATATACCAGTGGCTGTCATGTCACGAAAACTAAGCAGCACTACGCTTGATTAGTGCGTATAAGAAAGGGTGCCACCTGGAATCGGCGAGTGCACGGAACGTATTCTGCGACGACCACTTTCGGCGATAGTATCGCTGTCAAGAGCGCGCTGATTGGCTGGTTGAGCTATACGTCGCGCCAAAGTGATAATATCGCCGAGGCGATCGTTGCAGAATACGTTGCTTGATGAATTCGCTTCAGCCTTGGATTAGTTTCCATTCAGAGCCCGTATTCCCAAAACATCTTTAACGTGCCATCAGCGATAGGCCATGGCTGCGGCGATATTCAGGTTACCGAAGAACCCTTCTTATTAGTGATGGGCACGCGATATCTGGTCAATGAAGAAACCCTCTTACATCGCATGCTTTCAGTTCTAGAGGCGGCGATGCTGTTTAATGTAGTCTAGTGTAGTCAAGGAAGACCTTTCAGTCGAGGCTCGTTTGCGAATACGCAAAAAGTAGGAGTCTGCAAGTGCGTATCAAGCACTCAACCCATTTGACGTGTATTATATTGCGTCAGCCGAGCCATATGGTATCAAGTTTAATATTCAAGCTAAAAAAGAATGTGGTTGATCCCTCTTATATAGGAATCGGTATAGAACACGAAAGTGAAACGTGTCTTCACAGAAGTAGTGTAATGTTTATTGCACATTGATATATAATGTCTATTGGTGTTTTGTGGCTAAAGCGCCCTTAGGCGTTGATGCACCCACGCTGACGCCTGGTGGCACGTCTCCTCCATCACGACTACCAACGTCGATGACCATGAGCAACCGTCGTGCATATGGAAGCTGCACTACGCTGCACACGCTAGCACAACGCGAAAGACGAAGCACGTAACTGACACACTAATACAACGCGCAAGACAAAGCACGTAACTGAATCGTCACCGAGTCAAATCAGCGCGTACAGCGCGTCGTAATTGCAGCCTCCGCGATCAACTTCAGAAACATTTTCAGAGCTAATTGCGGAGGCCACGCTCCGCTGTGCTGAGTACGGTGAACGCCACCTAGGTGGCGTTGGTAGTGCTTCTTGATGCCAGCGTCCCTTCGAATGCTGGCATCGAGGCGTCGTAGTGCTGAGACCACCGAAGCGTTCACTGTCGGTGCGCGTTAGTGTCATAATGCAGTACTTCTCTTTTCTGCTCGTAGGCGGCGGCACCGCCCCGAGCAAGAGCGCGGGTACACGGAGGAGTGTTAGATATATAAGGCGCGTCTGTGTAGCTCTCCGCAAATGCGTTTGTGGCGCAATGGGTTAAACGCTCGGCGATCTATCGTCGCGGACCGAGAGGTCGTGGGTTCGATTTACAAATTTTGCATGTTTGTGGAACTTTTTCTTCTGGTTTCTTTCTTTGTATTATGTTCGTGTATGTTCGTGTGACGTATTTCCGTGACGGAAATACGTCAGTGAAGTCTTGGTGGACCCCGGCATAAAACACTTTCGTGTTAAAAATGTGGGCAGCTTGCACTAGTGGTGCAAGGCTGGAGTAAACAGCGGAGCTGGTGATCGACCTAGCTTCTTCCAGGTTTTACTAGGCTTGGCTAAGTTTTGCTAGGAAGTGCTAAGTGCTGCTAGTCACGGTATTTCCAATCGGCTCGCCGCTGACGTGCAGATTCTCGCTTGTCCGCGCGACGCGCATCAAGATGAGCTGCTGCTTCTTCGGCTGTCCAGAACTTCTTTGGTCGTCCCATGTCAAGGCTACATGTACTCGCCACCGAGTCAACGAGAATTCTGCCGCCATCGCGGCGGCTCCGAGCTTTATCTCACCGGTGACGTCACGGGCAAGCTGCGCCTCTACACTTACCGGGGCGTGGCTGGTCGAAACCTGCCGAGCCGCCGACACAGGCGTCGGCTGCAGTCACGGACACTGCGCGCGTCTGAAGCGAACGCGGGGAAACGCGGACGGCGTCGGCAACAGCTCTGCGCGTGGCCTCGTTGGTGCTGCTACCGTGTCTTTTTCTCTCTCTCTCACTTTGATTTCCTTTTTCTCTCTCCCGAGAATCCGCGCGCTTGTTCTCCTTCCCTCTCCTTAACGTCCCATGTCAAGGCAACATGTGCACGGTACGGAGAGGAGGCGAAGCACACGCCGCTCCGCGAGATGGTTGATAGAGTTCGCCCTGACTGTCGAAGAGAGAGGTTGTGTTGCGTCTCGCTCCGACGACCTCGCCTCGCCAGTCGCGCCTAGCTCTTCTCCCGTGCGGTCGTGCCTGCACTTCGCCCCGGCGTGTGCTGCACGAGCCGCGTGGCTCACCATCGTCGGCGACGTCACCTGCAGCCGCGCACGATTTGCGCGTCCCAACGCGCAACCTCGTGTGTTCCCTGCGGGATTGCATCGTGCGACGAGTGGATTTGCTTCAGTGTTGTGCTCCGCGAGTGGCGTGCCCAACCCGACATCTGTGCCGCGTCCCCGGCTGTGCCGCCTCGTGCGCGCATCGCGTGGTCGGTGCTGTGCGCGCGACGTGCGTGTAGTGTGTTTGCCCCCTGTGCCGCGCGGTTCGCGTGTTGACTGCAGAGCCGAGCGGCATGGAGGGCTTCCGCAGGCCAGGAGAGCGCCCGCCGCGCGCGGGCCATCGTCGAAGTGCGAGCGCGTCTCTCGCGACCCTTGTGCCCGTGACGCTACAAGCGCTACAAGCGTCGCGTGAGCGAGGCGAACTAGAGGTGCGCGCCGCCGAGATCGTGGACGCGTGGATAAAGACACAGGCCACCACCACCCAAGCAGCTGCCGCCGCGGCCGCGCCCGCCGTCACCGAGACACACGTAGCGCCGGCGGCGCCTTCCCCCCAGGCGAGCCTTCTCCCCGCGGAGCAAGTCGCCGCCATTGCAGACTTGGCCAGCGCCGCCCCGCTGCCCCCTTCGGACGACGAGGAGGCCATGGACTCCTCCTCCTCGCGCAAACGCACGCGCGAAGCAGAGAGCGAGGAGGAGGAGCAAACCGGTCGCCGCAAGCTGCCGCCGCCGACCGCCCCACCTTGGCCGGAGAGCAGGGACGACGGCGACGCCATCTCCCGGCGCCCGGGGGACTCAGCCGCCTCCTCGTCACCGCCCGCGGCAAGAGATGGCGCCCCCGCCGATCCGCCGCTAGGGTGGCTAGAAGGGGAGGTGTGAATACCGGCGGCGCTTTCCTGCAGGCGCGCGTGACCCCCTTGCGCACCGATGTCACCAGGGGAAATATGGCGCTACCGCTCGCGGCGCGGGAAGCATAGCCGCGCCGGCCTGCCGGCCTCGCCTCGCCTCCGTGCCTTCGCCGTCAGTTTTGGTCTCGTCGCCTGTTTTGTGGTGTTTCTCGCGATACATAGCGTGTTGCACAGCGTCGTCGTGGCATTGCCAATTGCCATCCTAGTATTATTCATGAGGCCTTTCACGCTAGCTCAATCTGATCACCACCGCCTTTTTTTTTTTGTTTCCTTAGGTTTATCGTTCGCGACTTTATTAATGGAACTGCAGTCTTGATACCACGTCACATTCCTGCCCTCTCAGACGATGCCGTGCCCACAGTACTTCCGAACTTGCCAAAATACATTAGCAGGACTCTGACGAAAGAAAGAAAAAGAAGAGATGTCTCACACGCTCCACGGGTCCCAGGTTCGGCACGCAAACCACTCCGGTATAGGCAGTTCCGCCTACTATGACCCTGTATGCCTGGACTACATATTCGACTCTCTGAGTACAAGCGGCGCTTGTCTATTGACAAGACGGGGGAATGCATGCCCACCGGCAGACGTGGAGGCTGTAAATATACAGCGGGATGGAATGCCCAGTCCAGTCGCAGAAGAATTGTTCATTATCGAGCTTAAGCGACCTTTGGAACTGTGGTCACTGCAAAAGTTTAAACAAAACATTGCTCGTTACTGGACTGCAGAGTTTGCATTGAACGAAATGCCGCGCCTGTTGTGTTAACCAAAATGGTAGTGTTCTTCATTGGAGAAGGACTTGCCAGCTGTGCATCTACTTGGCTGGGCAGCTTCACAACGAAACCGTTCTGGAATCTAAAGAACAAACAGAAGGGACCTTGGGGGCCTTTTATATCTATCAGTCTATCAGAACCATTCTACAAGCTAGTCAATTAATGCCCTTATTGAAAACAAACTCACTCGTTTGCATGCCAAAGCTGTGGCAAAATTTATGCAGTTGATCAATTGGTGATGTGCCAAAAATTGGTTGCCTAGAGCATTCTGCTGCCCTGACAGCATCAGTTGAATGTTTTTATTGCGTAACAAGGATTCATTTTTTGCTTAAAGGTGTCACGCAGCAGGGCACTGAGAATAAACTAAAAACACTGAAATATTGCGTGTTGTAGATCAAATTTTCCCATAGTTGTTTTCCTCACTTAAATAAACTATTTTATGACCAGATCTGTTGCTGTCTGAAATCATAGTAAATTGCTTATTTGAGCGTCGAAAGGACATGCTACACGTCTTCAAGCGCTGGCACAAAGTGGTTTGTACGTCGAGAAGTAATCGGGTAATGACTGCAGTTTACACGTCGTACGTACGGCACGCATAGGGTGATTACTGCTGACCTCGACGACGACGGTCGCATTTTGAGGGAGTCGAAATGTAAGGCACCTGTGTGCCGTAAGGTGTTAGTGCGCGTTAAAGAACCCGAAGTGGTCGTAATTATTCCAGAGCCCCCAGCCCCTATGATCCTGATCCGGAGGACAAAAAAAAAAAAAAAAAAAAAAACGCGTTTGAATCTATCGACGCAATGCGAACTGGGCCCCTAAAATCTCACAGGAGTAGTGATGTGGGCTGATAAAACGTTGATTTCATGCATAAATACGTATATTCCATGACGCTCGCAGACAACGCGCGATACCCGAGGCTGGCGATGCGCTAATTTCGGTTGCGTGCCTTCCCGCGCCTCGGTCAACAGCGCCGCCCTGCGGCATCGGTGCGCTGAGGGGTCACGCTTGCGCCGCCGGTATTCACACCTCCCCTTCTAGCCACCCTACCGCCGCCTGCGCCGGCTCTCCTGCTGATGATGATGATTTATTGGCATCCCCTTTGAAACGGGGCGGCGACAAATAGTCACCTAGCCTGCTTGATTTAATCAGGTATACTATACATGTTCTTTATCTTGCATTTTTGTATACCTATCATTATTTTTCTTTTTCAAAAATTTACCTTGTACCGCTGCCTATGATTTTAAGAGATCAGGTCGCATCCATCTTTTCCCTACTTTTTTTCCACCAGTACTCTAATCGTCTCTTGCTGATCTCTACGGCTGATCTGTTTATGTTTCCTTCCACTTTAAACCCAAGCGCTTCTGGGAGTTGAACGTTACCTACGGTTCTCGCTGGGTGGATCCCGTCGCATTCCATTAGGATGTGCTGAGTGGTCTCTGGATCTTTACTGCAGCATACACATGTCTCATCTAATTCCGAATATTTGTTCCGATATGTTTTCGTCCTTAGGCAACCGGCTCGAGCCTCAAATAGCAAGGCACTGCCCTTTGTGTTATCGTACAGATTTTCCCTTCTAATTTCTTTCTTCTCATTCTTGTAAATCTCCATTGTCCTTTTCGTTTCCATTCTTTGCATCCAATTCACGGTCTCTATTTCTCTCACTTTCTTTCTGATGACCCCTGGTTGTCTATTTACAGTTTCGATTATCCTGTACTTGGTTGCCAACTTCCTTGACCTCTTCCTCCATTCTGTGTCCACGCTTTTCATGTAGAGATACTTGTGCACTTTAGCCGCCCATTTATTTTCATCCATGTTCCTGAGCCTTTCTTCAAAACTAATTTTGCTTTGTGCTTCTCTGACTTCAAAAGAGGCCCAACCCATGTCTCCATGCACTGCCTCATTTGTCGTATTACCGTGTGCTCCCAAAGCCAACCGGCCTACTGATCTTTGGTTAACTTCCAAACCCGCCAATATATCCGATTTTAAGCATATAATGGCATTTGCGAATGTTAGCGCTGGCACCATTACTCCTTTCCAGATTCCACGCACCACCTCATACTTATTGTGGCCCCACAGTGCTCTGTGTTTCATTAATGCTGCATTCCGCTTCCCCTTTATTTTCAGATTATCTTGGTGGTTGCTTGAGTAATTCTTTCCTTCGTTTATGTGTACGCCGAGGTACTTATATTGCTTCACTATGGGTATTACTTGCTGTTGAATTGACACCACGAAGTTACTCGTGTGCTCATTAAAGATCATAATCCCTGATTTCTCTGTGCTAAACTTAAGGCCTAGATTTGTCGCTGCGTTCCCACAGATATTCGCAAGTATCTGTAAATCTTTTTTATTGTCCGCTAGTAGCACAATGTCGTCTGCGTACATCAGTCCAGGGATCTTCTGTTGCACCATTTGTCCATTACGCATGTAGGATAAATCAAAACCTAATTCGCTGTTTTCCAGTCGTCTTTCTATGCCCTTGACGTAAAGCGTGAACAACAATGGTGACAGAGGGCATCCTTGCTTCAATCCTTGGTGAATTCCCACCATTTCATTTCCTTTTCGGCCTTCCCATGCCACTTGTACTTGGTTGTCTCGATATATCTCCCTCAGCAGCTCCACGAAATCGTCATCTATGCCTTCGTATTGAAGAATATCCCACAACAATTCCCTGTCTACGTTGTCATAAGCTCCTTTAATATCTAGAAATGCTATCCATAAAGGTCTTTTCTGAGCTACTGAAATCTCTATGCACTGAGTTAGTACAAACATATTGTCTTCTAAGCGTCTGCCTGGCCTGAACCCATTCTGTAGTTCCCCCAATACACCGTTTTCCTCCACCCACTTCGACAGTTCTAATTTTATGGCTTGCATTGCCATTCTATATATCACCGACGTTACTGTAACTGGCCTGTACGAGCTCGTCTTATCCTTATCTCCTTTGCCTTTGTAGATAAGATTCATCTTGCTTTCACGCCATCCAACGGGAATATTCTTTGTTCTAATCACTTGCTCTATGGCATTAGTCAGCAGTGCCTTGCTTTTTGGACCGAGGTTTTTGATTAGCTGTATTGGGATTTCATCGGGTCCTGCTGCCGTGTTGTTAGGGACATTTTCTGCTGCCTTTTTCCAATAAAAGCTTTCTATGCTGAATTTTGATCTCTCAGGCCTCTCTGTTGTTGCTGGATCTGTTGTCTGAACTACGCTTTTTCTCGTACCGAAGTTATGCCTGATAACGTCTGTGATGTACCGCAGCGCATCATCGCCTTCATAGATGTTACCGTCTTCATCCCTTATAGCCGTTTGCGAGTTTCTAGTTGGAGCTCCGAGTGCTTTTATATGGTTCCAGAATCTTTTTGGGGCGCCTTTGTCTCTTTTGTGAATGTTATGCACCCAACGTTCACTTGCGCATTTAATTTTCTCTTGCACGAGCTCACTCGCGACCCTTTTCTTTTCTCGGTATGTATTCCATCTAAGGAGCACCTCTTCTTCTTGTAATCCCAACTTTTTGGCTTCTCGATGAACCCTAGATGCCTCTTTACGCTCTTCTCCCCTCGAGCACCAGCGCCGCCCCTCGGACGCCCGGCGAGTCGTCCGCTGCCTCCTTCGCGCTCTCCCCGAGGGAGGGCGCGCGCATCAACACGGTCGTAAAGCCCCTTGATGTTAGAAAGTAGCGACACGCTTTGATCTACGCCGCAACACCCTCGCCGGCGCGGTCAACCTCCTCTTTTTCTCCCCCTTGTTCGCGGAGGCAGCGCATCCGCCACGCTGAATGGCTGCGGCGCTCGAGACTACCCCGTCAGGTGACCCTGACGTCACGAAAACGGCGCGAAACATGCTTTCGCGCGCCTTTAGTTTCTCCCGCTCGCCATGAGCAGTCCAAGTGGTGGTCGCCCTGCCGCTCCGAACGTGTGTTTCCCAAGTTTTTCCATCCTTTCGTAGGAATCAGATTCGTTCTCCGTGAAAATGCCTTGCTGCTGCGCCTTTCAATGCAGCAGCAGGCCAGAGAAAGGGCAAGCCTTATTTTATATCCCCCGAGGTGAACGGAATGTCGTGCGTCGGAAGCAGTGGCTCCATAAAATCGGGAGAAGGAATTTCGCCCCTTCTAAGCACGCCGTTCTTTGCGAGGTGAATGTTGCAGCTTTCCTCATATTTGTGGATGAAGTTGCATGGAGATTTTAATGCTCTTCGCACAGCCGGGCTCTTCGTTCAGTTTAATACAGAGCACCGATAACTGTGCATATAGTTTTTTTTAAAGTGAGTCGGCTGAAATTTTCGTTGACTCTTCGAGCCGTGACAAAGCTTTTTGTGATTTCGCGCGTGCGTTAGTTTTCAAATGTATGTAATTTATGAGTTAATGCCTGTAACTCATATTTTGTAGCTGTGTGCGTGTGTGTGTGCGTGCTTGTGTGCGTGTATGTGTGTGCATGTATGTGTGTGCGCGTGTGTGTGTGTGCGTGTGATCCTTGCGCCTGATACTTGTGAAGCCAAGGAACTATTTTACTCTTAGTGCGTGCTTATTGTATCGTTGCAAAGTTTCAATAATGCGAGCATTTTTTTTCTTTATGTCCTTTATGTTGCGAAGGCATGAGCCGCAATATATAGGTAGATAACTGGTATTATGTATTATTCGCGCATGCTCATTAAGTACAAGCCACGCGCTTCTGATAATGTCCCTCAATTGTGATAAACTTGACATCTTGAAGTCTGTAAGTTAATTATCAAGTGCCAGTCTTAGCAGTTTCCGTGTAAGCAATCTGCCTTTTTTTTTGAGAGAGAGACTTAGGTTACTCCCAGAGGTGATGGAATGTAATTTCTCGTCGTTTCATAGTGACGGAATACAGGCGCGTGTGTAAAGTTCTATGTTGGCTGTTTCGCAAACACAGCACGTATTTCGCACAGTGGCATTGGTACAAAGGCTTTTGGCCCACTCATTTTGGCGAATTCACTTTAAGTAAACTATCACATTTCTTCTTGGTTACCTTCTCTGAGCCTTTTAAGAGCGAAGATAGTGAACCAAATTCTCGTTTATACTCTACGCTGCTTATATTGTATGCACCCAATACACCTCCGCGTTACGGACAACCCAAGTGGCGACGTAGAGGTAAACAGCTCAGCCACTGCTTGGTACTCATTTTTTCGGAGCGCTCCCGCTTGTATTTATCCAAGCGTCCTAAAAAAATGGCACGACGTTCTATCGGAAACGTACTTTCGTCAGGACAGTTTCACAAGGGATAAATTCCCATACAACGCTTCAAAGGGCCGAATAAACAAGCGCGCGCATTGATTCTAATGCGGCTGCAGCGAGTCACTGGAGGGTTCAGCGCCGCGCCGGCCCGGTGAGGGGGAGAAATCCGAGGAGAATTGAGGAGGAAAGCGCGCGCGTGGGGGAGAGTGTCGCTACTTTCTAACATCAAGGGGCTTTACACGGTCGCTCCTCCGGCTGCCGGCGAGGCTGGCGCGAGCCCTGCTGCGTCGTCTGCTACGGCGGACGCTCGTGACGCGCCCGAGTCTGTGCCGTTGGGGCTCGCGCACGATCCCCGAGCAGACACAGCCCCAGCCGGTCCGACGCAGCACGGCCTCGCCCACCCAGCGGCGAGGTTCCTAAAGGATCCCCCCCACCCCACTCTACCGAGGCAGGAGGGGAAAAACAAGAAGAAGCAGCAGAAGAAGGCGGGGAAAAGCTCTGCACCCAAACAGGCTTCCCCCCCTGCTGCCCCTCCGGCCCGAGGCCCACTCTGGCGGGCTCCGGCACACCCACAGCCAAGGCTGCTGCACAGGAGGCCCCATCCACCCATGCACCACCAGCTGAGGGCTTCCAGCTGGTGCTGTCCAAGGCCGATCGCCGCCGCGCAAGGGCACCAGTGAGTGCTGCCATCCCGGTGGACCCCGCCGTCATTGGCACGGCCCTCTTCCGCCCATCTGTGGTGGGTGGCACCTTCAGAGGAGCACCACGCCTCTCTCTTGCGGCGGTGCTCTCAGCGCGGCCAGGTGTTGCCGCTGTGAGAGTCAATCACAGGCGCAACATCGTGGCCGCCGACGCCACCACCCAGAGGTGCTTGGAGGAGCTGCTGGCCACCACGGAGCTCCGGGGAATACCGGTGACTGCCCGGCAGCCTGCCGAGCGAGGCAGGAGCACTGGTTTTGTCCACGGCGCCGACGGCATCCCCGCAGACGCGGACCTGCTGGGGGCCATCGAGTCGGGAGTCCCAGTGCTGGCTGCTACCAGGGAGGCCGACACCATCACCATCCGGTTCGCGGGGCCGGTCCCCCCTGAGCATGTGAGCCTCTACAAGCTCCGGTTCAGGGTGCGGCCGTCCAGACCGCGTCCACTGCAGTGCCAGCAGTGTGGCCGCTTTGGGCACGTGGCTGCTTCCTGCGACTCGCCATCCAGCTGCCGTCATTGTGGGAGGTCTCACGAGCAGGGTGACAGCTGCCCCAACGCGGCCCACTGCCGCAACTGCGGTGGCCACCACCCCGCAAATACTCCTGCCTGCCCCAGGTGGCAGGAGGAACGCAGGGTGGCCACCATCTTGGCAACTGCCCCTGCTCCCCTCTCCCGCCGGGCAGTCCGCGCTGGTGTCCGGGAGGAGAACCTGCAGGCCAAGGCCACCTCAACGCCTGTGCAGGGCCTGTCTTATGCACAGGCACTGGCCGGCCTCCCACAGGCGCCCCAGCAGAAGGCAGCCCCCCCCCCGGACGGCCCCCCACACCGGCCCCACGGAAGCAGCGACGCCAGCCGCCTGCCACCCCTGGGAGCGAGCCCACCACAGCCCCAGCATCACTGGCAATGCCTGGCCCGGACCCTCGGGACCAGATCATTGCCAGCCTGCAGCTCGCCCTGAAGGCCATCGGGGAGATGCTGCCTGCCGAGAGCCCCCTCCGAGCCATCTGCCTGCAGGCAGTGGCAGTCCCGACCACAGTCAACCAGCATGGCTGATCCCTCACCAGCCACAGCTGGGAAATGCCGTCGCCGCCCGAGTGTTCTCCAATGGAACACCAACTCACTGCGGCGGCGGCATGCAGAGCTGTGCGCGCACCTCCTGCGGTGTGATTTCGACGTCCTCGCACTGCAGGAGGTGTACACTGTGGCCGAGGACCTGCGGCTGCCGGGATACACGGGCTACTCTGGCGCCACCACCTGCTCGACGCAGAGCTGCACGGACGCTCCCTGCCTTGAGGGTGCCCACAAGAAGGGGAAGCCGAGGACTGCCATCTACGTCCGCAGCAGCCTGGCCCATTCGGTGACCCCAGTCTCGGACGTCGTAGGCGGCGCCATGGAGTGCTGTGCTGTCACGGTACGCCTTGACAGACAGGACACGACCGTGGCGAGCGTCTACGTTCGTCCTGGACAACAGTGGGACCCCTCCAGCCTGGTGCGGCTTGCAGCACGCCTCGGCGGACATGCAGTCCTGTGCGGTGACTTCAACGCCCACCACACCGACTGGGGCAGCCGCAGGTGCACCCGCCGAGGCAGGGACCTCTGCAACGCCATCAGCCGAGCAGGCCTGGTGGTACTCAACAAAGGAGGACCCACGTACGTCCGCCGTGGGGTGAGCACAGCCATCGACCTCTCCCTTACCACCGAGCAGCGCTCCTATGACTGGGCTACAACTCCCGACACTTGGGGATCTGATCACTTCCCCATCTTGATCACCCCCGGGTGTGGGAGAAGGCCGAGGTCACGAACATACCACGTCACAGACTGGTCCCTGTTCAGGAAGCGCTGCAGTGAGTTGGAAGATGGCTGTGACCTCCTGAGTGCCATCATGGAGTGCGCCCAGGCAGCCACAGTCCAGTGCTCTGCTCTGCCCGATACTCCTGCCCCGGATCTGCTCCTGCTCAACCTCCGTGCGTCCAGGCGACGCGTGGAGCGCCGAGCAATCCGGACGGGCAATGCAGAGCACTGGACCGAATACAGGAGAGCGGATGCCCGCTGCAGACGACAGGCCAGGCGCAGAAGGAGCCAGAGCTGGGGGAGCCTCTGCGCCACCATCGAGAACCGCTCCAAGGGCCCCCTGGCCTGGCGCCTCCTAAAGTCCCTGACCGGCAGGAAGGTCAACCGCCACCCCGTCCTCGTGGTGGCTATCTCGCTGGGCATCAGCGAGGCGGCCCTGGCGGAGTTGCTAGCGGACCACTTCGCCCCCCCGGCTGCCCTCGCTGCGGCCATCCTGCCGGTCGGACTTCCCCCTGCCAACCCGCCTACCTGCCTGCTGGAGCTGCATCCGGAGTGGGCGACCAGCCAGATCGCGGCCATCTGCCAGGACCCACTGACTCTCCACGAGCTGCAGACGGCCCTGAGGAGGGGCAAGCGTCGCAGTGCACCGGGAGCAGACGGAGTGACACTCCAGATGCTCCGCAACCTGGCCACCAGTGAACAACGACGCCTGCTCGACTGCTACAACAACATCTGGTGGTCAGGACAGGTGCCGGAGGCCTGGCGCACAGCCATCGTGGCCCCCATTCTGAAGAGCAATAAGCCGGCTAACGAGCTGTCCTCATACCGACCGGTCTCTCTCACCTCCGCTGCCTGCAAGGTGATGGAGGCCATTGCTCTGGCACGGCTCGAATGGGTGGCCCGCACCTGCGGGTTCCTCGCGGACCAGCAGACAGGCTTCCGGCGCCGAAGGTGCACTGCGGACTCCATCGCAGACGTCGTCTCCACCCTGGAGGACGCCAGGGCCAGCGGAGACCTCGCCATGCTCCTCCTCATCGACGTCAAGGGGGCGTTCGATGGCCTCCCACATGCGGTCGTCCAGCAGGCTCTGGACCTCCTGGGCATAGGCGGCAACCTGCGGCGGTTCCTGTCATCGTTCCTGAACGACCGCACCCTCAGGGTCCGCGTGGGCCATGCAAGGAGCACTCCCCGTCCGGTCGCAGCAGGCGTACCACAAGGGTCAGTGGTGAGCCCGTTTCTCTTCAACCTCGCCCTGGCCCGGTTGCCTGCTGCACTGCCGACCGACCCTCACTACAAGGTGGAGTGCTCCATCTACGCGGATGACATCGCCCTGTGGGTGCGGGGACCGCCGCAGTCAAGCCGCCACGTGTGCCTGGCCCTCCAGAGAGCCCTGGACACCACGGCCGCCTACCTGGGAAGCATCGGACTCTCGGTTTCGACGGGGAAGACGGTGGCCCTCCTCGTCCACCTGAGAGCAGCGGCACGGCGCTCAGCTCCCCGGCTGCAGCTGGAAGGCGTGCGCATCCCATGGAGTACGACTGTGTCGTACCTTGGGCTGCGCATCGACCACCGGCTAACCTGGCGACCGGCAGTCGGGGCCATGCAGACCCAGACCATCAGGGTCCGCAAGGCCGTGTCGCAGCTCCTTGCTCATGGAGAGGGCTGCTCGGTGAAGTGGGCCCTGCGGCTCTACGAGGCGGCGGCCACATCACGCCTGCGGTACGCCCTCCCGCTGGTGGCGCTGCCGCCACGCCGCCTCGAAAAGTTGGAGCTGCAGCACCGGGCGGCCATCCGACTCTGCCTGGGCGTCCCCCGGAGCTCCCAGATTGCCGCTACCCTTGCGGAGGCTGGAGCATGGCCCCTGTCGCTCCTCTTCCTGCAGCAGGGGCTGAGGCACGTCGACCGCCTCCACCATGCTCCTGATGGCAGAGGCCTGCTGCGTCGCCTCCAGTCCCGGCCTTCCTCAAGGATGGGTCAGCTGTGCCGCCTCTACGAGGAGGTGGTTGGCAACCCACCGCCGAATGCGGTACAGCTGCCCCCACCGCAGAGGCCTCCTGTCCCCATCGCCACGCAGCTGTCCGGGATTTCGAAGAGGCGCTCGCCCGCTTGCGCCCTGCAGCAGACGGCCGCCTGCCTCCTGGACGAGACCCTCGGAGACCACCTCCTGGTGTACGTCGACGGTTCGGTGGTACCGGAAACCGGCTCTGCCACGGCGGCCTGCACGGCACCAGCCCTGCAGAAGAGCAGGCAGTGTCGACTGCCCAGACACGCCAGCTCGACTGCAGCGGAGGTGGCAGGCCACCACCTGGCCGTCGACCTACTCTCCGAGGAGCTTCCTAGGGTACCAGCGGCCATCCTCTGCGACTCCAAGGCAGCCCTCCTCGGCCTGCAGAGGCCAGAAAGCGCCAGCCTTGGAGTCGCACTGCTGTCTACCCGGCTGACAGCGCTGCAGGACGCAGGCCACCCGGTGTCCCTGCACTGGATCCCCGCCCACGTAGGGATCCCGGGCAACGAGGCAGCCGACACCCTGGCGAAGGACGCCCACCACACCACTGTGCCTCTCAGTCGGGCCGTGACGGAGGGCGACTTCACTGAACTGAGGCTGCGGCGACACCTGGCGACCCACCACCCAGACAAACGGGTGGCACTGGGATGCCCCCCACGACCACTCCCCCAGCGAGGCCTGGCTCGCAGGGAGACCTCGCTCCTTCTCCGGCTCCGCATCGGCTGCAGCTGGACGGCAGCACGCAGCTACCGACTGGGACGAGCGACGTCCCCGGCCTGCAGCTCCTGCGGGGAGCCGGAGACGATCGAACATCTCCTGCTGGCCTGCCCGGCGTACCTCCAGCAGCGGGGCCCACTCCTGCAGGAGTTCCGCCGCCTGGGCCTCCCCTCTGGCAAGGAGGAAGATCTCCTCTTCCCCGGCCGACACCACCTTTCTGCACTTCGAGGCGTCGTGGAGTTCCTTGAGTCGTCAGGGCTCTCCGCACGCCTCTAAGGACATTTCTACAAGCGGGAAGGCCTCACGGCCTCCCACCCCACCCCGGGCCTGACCGGCCTGGCACAACACCCCTGCAGACTCTGCAGCACACCAAGGCCTTCCATCTCGGCCTGATACGTGCCGCCTATGCCTGCCGGTTTTGCTTCGCCCAGCCATGGCGACTCCACTCTATCCCTTCTTTCGCTCCCACTTACCCCTCCCCGTTGGCGCTGAGCCGTGCTCCCTGAAGGGCTGCAGAAGATAGCGCCAACCTTTCCCTTTCCCTCAAGAACCACTTATCATGGTTGATAGGCAACGCGTGGTGACGTCATCGCCAGGCTCAGTTTTTATAGCGTTAGCTACACTGGCCTAGCCAAGCCCGTTTCGCGCGGCACATCAAGAGCCGTGCTGCGCATGCGCAAGGATCAGTGATGTCACACGGCTTGCGCACCGGAGCCACCGGAGCCGGCACCTCTCGCGCACTCCGCCGCCGCCGCGCGCGGATCACCGCCGCCGATCTGCGCATTCCAGAGGAGTGACGTCGTAGCCGTGGTAGACGCACTGGCGCCGGCGCGCGCTCGCTGTAATACCACGTACACACTAGCGGAAAAACGCGCGCGGCGCGCCGCCGGCGGCAAGACGCGCGCCGCGAAAGCAGCCGCGAAACGGGTTTTTGTTGCCGCGGCAGGGATCGCTCCTGGACCGATTTTTTGCGGTTTGCCGCGTGCCGCGGATGACGGAGACCAATGAGAGCGGCCCGCTTCCGTGACGTGCGCGCGGGAAACTGGTGCCATGCGGACCCGCCCGACCACTTGTTTCTAGTTTTGCACTATCATCTGCACGCGTCAGCTCCCGGATAGTTCGAGAAGGGGAGAGGAGCCTAGTCTGTCACGTGATTGCCGCAGCGGCGCGCCGCCGGTTGGTGTGGCCGCCCTGCCGCTGCTGCGTTTTGCCGCCGGCGGCGCGCCGCGCGCGTTTTGCCGCTAGTGTGTACGTGCCATTAGGGAGCCTACATGCAACGCCGTTTTAAAACGGCGCTGCATGTAGGCTCCCTACTCGCTGTGCAGTCGCCGTCTGACACTGCGCTGGAGCCGCTGCGCTTTTGACTGGCGTTTGCCCGTGTGGTATAGGCTCCGTACAGTCAACAGGCGGCGCTGCTGCGCAGCAGCGGCGGCGCGATGCTCAGCGTCGCATGTGGCGGGCGGCGCGAAACTGGGAAGGGGGGAAGACAGCGAGATTTCGGAACTACGTATACACGCCTCCGAAAGCCGCACGTATATCCGCGATCCGCCTTCTTTTTTTTGTGCGTGTGTGTACGTGAAAGTACAAGCGTGGCCCTCTGTGATGGCACAAATAGTTTTTGCGGGGCTCAGGCCTATTAAAGGAATAGACGATTATTTTCACGGTGCAGCGTTAACCAGCGGAGACAAGCTCTACGCTGCTTCGCATGTTGCTTGTGTGAAAGAAGTGGACGGCGTGGACGTTCACGCGAAGTGCCGTTCGCAACAGGGAAAGCAAGTATACGACGTCATCCTTCACGTGAGTAAAGCTTACTGTTATACTAAAATTGAAGTCACTAAACTGGCACTCTGAAAACGTTGTGGTTGACCAATTTTTAATCGACGCCTCACTGTTGGCAATGCATGCCTCATTTCGCTCCGGCGCGTTGTACGCCGCGGCCTATCATTTGATGCCCCTGTCACACTGTTACATTAGATTGTCATACAGCTCGATCTGGACCGCGTGCAGCTACACGCTCACTCGTAGGCTGTCGTCAGCACAGTCATGTCGAGTGAGCTAAACGATTCGGATTGTTGGATCGTGTGGTTGTGACCATGCTATCCTCGTTGACTCGTTTGGGACTCAGTCGGAGCCACCTGCTGCGCTGATAAACGATTTATTAACTAGGCGATCTTAATTTACATGACGCGAATGCTCGTTTTTCATCATGTACAATGATCGAGGCTCATTAGGCCCCTTTCACAAGATACGATTTCGCTTGCGAATTCCTTTCCTTGCATACGCGCTTTGCTTTTACAATGATACATCGCAAATCGCTCCATGTGAAACCGCGCCTCTCAAGCGCCAGCGGCCGAAACGAGGATCGTCGAATTAGTGCTCGCCAGCACAAAATAGGTTTCCTTGGCATAAAATATTGCTCATCGCACATGCCAGTGCTATGCTGATCATACCGAATGCTAAGACAACGGCAAGCAGTAGTCAAATCAGCAAAGTCGTGACAAATTTCTTTTAAATGTTCAGCAGCTGGCCATGGCCGCTGGCGTCGCACAACGAGCTGTGAAACGCGCATGTGTAGCACGCTTTCCAGAACAAAACCTCACAAATATCAAAGAAGCTGACTTACTTTACTCTCCTCACAGCTGCGATCCATTTCTTTCGCCGTTCGATCTCATAAGACTTGCCAGGAAACCTGTACAACTTTATCCCGGGCTGACCTTCGTGGTTGTGACAGCCCTTTACGCAGCAGTATCGCCGGTTCCACTTGCCCCTTTTTTCTTTTTTTTTTTCACCTCCGACGCTTGCCGATGAAGCGCATGCCATTGCACCGTCGCAAGACGTATAAAAAAAATAAGGAGGCTGGTGAACAAAGCAAAACGGCTTCAACCGTGGCCGAGATGAAACGTAGCGCGCGGGAAAGAATACTCATCGAGCCGGCCGAGCTGCGGCGCCCACTTCCCAACACTGTTGCGTCGCTGCGCCAGATGGCGCCAGAGCAGCCGCAAACTCGACTGTACGGAGCCTATAGCCATGGAGAAGGAGAGCGCAAATGCTGCTCAACAGCGCAGAAGAACGGAGAAGCTTGACTCATAAGAATAATCTTATCTTAAAAATAATCTTAAGAATAAGCTAAGAATAATCAGCTGAACCTTTGCTAACGCTACGTATATCCTGGCATAGCCGAGCTAAGCCACTGCAACTTTTTTTTTATTGCGGTAGCAATTATACAATCAGAGAGGATTTCGGCCGTCGGCGTCGTCGTCGACGTCGCCGTGAGGTTCCGTATGACGTCAACGGCGATGAAATCGTCGCCGCACGCCGGACCATAGGAGGCTATGGCCGGACGCTGTATGTGCAAGTAAAAGGGCGTGAGGGACGCGCGCTTTCACGGGGAGCGAACGCACGGCGGAGAACAAGCGAGCGTTCTGCACCGTGCTCCCTGAAGGGCTGCAGAATTAAGCGTCTCTTTCCTCCTTTACAATCACTATATATAAAGCAAACGCGACTTCTTCTGCCGCGCGAAAGGCCGTCGGGGACGGGAGGGAGGGAGGGGAGGCGACGTTTAGCTGCGGCACCAAATGCGTATTTATATAAAAACGTTGCGACCTGAGAAGGTGGTAAAGATATCCGACGCTGCTCGACGATGGATGGATGGAGAAAACTTTATTTCGTCAAAAGGCATGTGCGGACGATTCCGTGTTAGATGGCCACCAACCCACGTTTGACGGCGACCTGGGTGGCCCACTTACGACGCTGGTCTGTACGACCGGGTCTGAGCTGGCCAACACGGCCTCCTACTGCTCGAGAGAAGGATCAGGCATAATATCCACCGGTGGCGACAATATGCGACAGTCCCATATGATGTGGTCATAGGTTGCCAGTTCCTGGCACCATCTGCATTCCGGCTTAATCTCCTTTGGGTCTATTTTGCTCAACGCGTATGGATTCAGAAAAGATCTCGTCTGCAACCTTCTCCATATGCATTCCTGCGCCTTAGTCATCTTCTTGTCTGGGGCGGATAAATCCTGCGCTCCAGTGTATAATGGTTTGTAATGTTGTGAAAGGACACCAGCCCATCTCTCGTGGACCTCCCTGGAACGGCCAGCTCACCTGCTCGGCTGACGAAACCTCGAGCATTCAGGTGAACCGCCTCGTTCCCAGGATTCCCAGAGTGTACTGGTACCCAGACAATTTCCACCTCCCTAGTCTCTTGTCTCATGGCCCGATTCAGCAATCGTGCCGCTGTGACAGATATTCCGCCCCTCGCCAAATTTGGGATGGCTGTTTTTGAATCGCTGAGAATCAGGTCAGATTCAGTATTAGTTATAGCTAGCGCTATCGCCGCTTCCTCTGCAGTTTCCGAGGAGCGGGTTTTAACCGATCCTGAGGTGACCGAGCGTCCCCACCCGTCCACCACCGCAATCACAAATGCGTCCTTGTCCTTGTACTCCGCAACGTCTACATAGACTTCCCCGTTGTACTTCCCGTACTTAGCATGTAAAGCTCTAGTTCTTGCCTTCCTGAGTTCCTCATGATGTATCGAATACATATTCTTGGGCAAAGGCATTATGTATAAGGTCTTGTGGAGTTCTCGCCGCACCTGAGTTTTCATGTCTCCGGCAGCAGCCTCAACTGCTATGCCGATCTTCTGCGGCTCGGCGAGTTTCCCGTTCTGATCTCGTCGAAAACCTCCGAGCCGCCCCCAGAGGCCCTGTTTGTTCGCACTACGCGGCCTAACCAAGAGCTTAAACAGCTCCGCTATGAAAATTATCCTTATAAACTTTTTGTGCCACTTCAAAGCCGGAAAAAGGTGCCGGGTGTTTCAGAGGTAGGAGAACACGAATATATTTCGGATATTTACGATTGCACCAGACGCTCCCTTTAAGAGAAATAGTTATGGCATAAGCGGCCCGTTGAAACATTTTGCTGCACTATTTCGTAGTCAGGGAATACTCTTTTGCAGGTAGTAAGGTAACGCTTGATAATGAAGCTAAGTAGATACTCTCGCAAATCGAGTGGTCAGCATTTTATGTGTTTTTAGTGTGTGCGGAACCGACCAGCCTAAATAGTCGCGGTAGAAACATAGTACTCACGACGGGCGACATGATTTCCGATGACCCGATGCTAATGGACGCAAGGTCGACGCTATCGGTGCCTTTTCTTTGGGTAGATAAGGGGTTCTCGCAGTGCACCGACAATGGTCGGCTGGCGGGAAGCTGCTGTTTGTACTCGATGAAGTTGCCGCCCTCGGTCACGAGGTGGTGCCTTTCACTGACTGCTGGTCTGTCACGTTCAGCGACGTTCGTTGTAGAAGTGGCGATGTGCTGCGGGCTTGTTCCGTTCCCCTGATAAATCAGAAATGTGCCACTGCTGGAGGAATCCACGTCTGATGAATTGGAGTAGAAGTACGTAGAAAGTGACGGACTCAGTGGATGATTTTATGAACGCTTGTCTGGTCGGATTGCATATTAGATAATGCACGCGTTGCACTAAAATTCAATTATACCACTTTTGAAACTCCGTTTTACACTCCGGGCATGTTCGCGCACATTTCTACGGGGAAGCTAATTGGCACATGTCGGTAGGCCACTCACTATATATGGCCCTCCCCTGCTGAACGCGAGGTCACGGGTTCAATCACGGCCACGGTGGCTGCATTCTGATAGGGGCGGAGTGTAAAAACACTCGTCTACCACGCATTAGGTGCACGTTAATGAACAACAGAGGGGTCAAAACTACTTCGGATCTACTCACTATGGCATGCCTTGTAACCAGATCGGGGTTCTGGCCCGTGAAGGCCCAGAAAATTAATATATAATATTTTTGGGATGTTAATTGACTGACGCGCTCTCGCTGAGCGACAAGATGAAACTCGTCGTCGCCCGTCGGGCTTTAAACAGTTAACGTGACTGAAAGAATGTGTTTGTTAAGATACCATTTATTTGACTTTCGTGAGCGTGCGCGTCAAGATCTATCTGATGTATTCGAAGAGTATTCGAAATTTTATTGCGATAGCAAATATATGGACACTACAAGCGGATTTCTGCTGTCATGCAGCGTCGTCGTCGACGTGAGGTTCCGTGTAAAGTCCAAGGGCGATAATATCGTCGCCGCGCGCTGGCTGTATGCTGTATGTGCGCGTGAAAGCACGCGAGGGACGCGCGCTTTCACGGGGAGCGAGCGCACGGTGGAGAGCAATCGCGATGTCTTCCGTTGCACGAAAGGCCGTGGAGGGATGGGAGGGAGCGAGGGGGGGGGGCGACGTTGTGTTGTGGCATCAAATACGTATCTTGCGACCAGGCGGAAGGGGAAATAGAATCTCCCATGGGAAAGGAGGAAAGAGGGAAGGCAGCGCGTGAGGGAGGGGGTGCGCCTTTTGCTCTGCGAGCAACTGCGTACTTGTACTTTGGGCGGCGCCTGGTGGTCGCACGCACAGTATATTGAAAGCGATCTGCAACACGGCAGCTACCATTGTATGCGCTGTGCTTTCGCCGCTCCATTTCCCTTGAAGCGATAGACCGCACGAACCTTCGCTGGCTGCTCCCGCTGCGCTTGCTCACGCCAGCGTTTTGACAGTGGTTGTCTGTGGTCATCGAGTGGGATCTATTCATGTTTGCTTGTGGGCGCTGATACCATGCTTATTAATTAAATTCGTGAGCGAATGTTTCCAAGTTTATACAGCTGATAAAACTACTATTCTTACTCAGTATAGCTCTCTATTAATTTGCTATCGCAATTGATGCTCGCCTCTCGGGAGAAACGGCGACGTTAAAAAAAACCGAGATATAACCAATTTTGCAGTGTATCGTTATCACTATTTAATATTCGCGCAAGCACGCTGGGGTTGAATGGAATAGGAGACATCCGATACGAACCTATGTTATTTTTGCCTTTGAAACCAAGTAGGTTCTATACAGTGCGCTTTGTTTTTTTACTTCGAACACCTTGAACAAAAAGTCGTACAAAGTTAGTTTAAGTCCCTACAAATGAATTACCAGCCCAGGCGGACATCAATGGCAAAAGAAACCAAAACAACCATCCTACTAATTAAACAAATCACATTAACTTGCAAGTTACCTACTTTACGCCACATGTTTATATCCCAAAGTTGAAAAGAATCGCCTTAAATGTTTTCGGAATTGCGCGGTCCCGCAGTCTACGCCAGCAAGCCCAAGTCCTGGCCAGCCATGTCCAAGATCGCACAGCCGCGGCCTCGCCCACTGCTCGCGCGTTTGCCGATGTCTTCCGCCCGTCGTCTACCACTGGATCCGATACTGCTCATCATGCAGGCGCCCCCATGAACTCTAGTTCCGTGTTTCTAAATTTCAATATGGCCATATAGACCGAAATATAACTGGCGTCAAAACTGGATTACGCATGTGGCACCGCGAAACGTGGCTCTCTGTGTGACGGAAAAGCGTAGCGCAAAATCGCGTGGCGCAAAATCACATGGCGTAGCATTTCCCTCTTCCCGTGATCTTTTTCCGATTGGCGCTGTGTACAATTGACAATTACCTACACAGTCACTTCAGCAGCAGGGTCCAAACGGACCACTGTATCGTACCGTAGAGGTGCTGCGTGCTTTATTAGCAAAATTGGAGGAATAATTATTGCCAGTTATTGCTCTTTACATTGCAGTTTTGAAATCTAGAAACACGGAAGCAGACTTTTATGTCAGTTCTATTCGAATTTGCAATATAAGCATGCGCTGTAGTGTTGGAAACAGGGAATAATAGAATTTTCCTATTTTAGTGAACGAATTACTTTCTTTTGCTTGTAAATGATTTCTGACTGGGAAGGTAATAAAATTGTAGGGACGTCATCGGAGTATCTTTTGTGGGCGTTTTAAAAAAAGTGTTCGAAGTAAAAAAGGAAACGCACTATATTTTAGTCAATACCTTCTGCAGACGAGCGTTTCAGTTGCATTATGCCGAGTGGCTGCCTATGACATGTTACTGCGGCCACAACGGTTATACCTACTTCTTGCTTTTCCTGGAGGTCAACCGAGGCGGTCGGCCGGCTGTCCAGCGGTGCAGCACGCCGTCCGTCTCGCCGCTGGGCCTCTGGCTGCGGCTCGCGAACGCCTCGTCCGTCTCGCGGTCGATGACCAGCAAGGCGACTTGGTCCGGATCCTTCCCTATGCGGCCCATTATCTCCTCGTGGCTCTTGTTCTCTACCGGCACAGCGTTCACCTGCGGTATTCCACGACGAGAGCACAAACAGGTACTTTTCGACAAATTCAGCTCTATTTCGGTCAAAACTAATGTAGATGCGTTTATTGCGTAAAGCCTCGCGTTTATGGCCTCGTGTTGGCGAAACGCGTTGTCTTATCTTTGACTAAGTTCGTCTTGTCTTGATGGAATCACTTAACTCACGCAATTTCGCGAACAAAGGTCTCGATTATCTCCGCCGCGACGATCTCCTCATGGCACCTTCTGCCGTAAAATTAGTAATACCTCTGATGTGTTCCTCTGTCCAAGACTTGAATATTCGCGTGTCATTTTATACCCACACTATTCTAATATCACTAAAACCCTCGAATCCGTTCCGAATCATGCGGCTAAACGCATCCTTCCGGCGTATACTCGCCCCTAACTAGCAATCTTCTCACTAAAATGTAAATTTCATCTCTAAACTGTTGCCTCTCGTTACCGAATTTCTCGCCTCCGTCTCTAGCATAAGTCTTAAAGCAAGTAGCTTTCTTTGGCTCTGTCGCCCGTTTTCATGGTGGTGGGTAGTGATTCAAGTATACCGCCGATTCGAATCGATTCAAAGGCGCCGATGTATAAGTCACGTGGTATCGCACAACCTTGTTTCGGGGCGCGCTCGTTGCCGTGAGTGGTTAACGACTCTGTTCTCTAAGGAATCACGTAATAAAATAACTAAGCGCTACCTAAGTATTATCACTGCAACAAATATAGGCCATGAAACCCATCATTTCTTTATTAAGTAAATAGCTTTCTAGAAGCGTTGGTTTATTCCCTTACCTTGACAATCATCGTCGGCGATTTCTCCACCGTTGTGTTACCAAAAGCCCGCAGAAGTGCAATTCCTGCATTAACTTTTTGTCTCCAAACCGCCTGATACTGCTAGAATTACTTTCAGATACAAAGTGCGCTTATCAGCAATACAACGCGTTTTACATTTATCACCGGGTGTTTTGACTCATATTTATGATGTCGTCATCAATGCCATCCTTCACGTGTCCACTTATCATATAATGTCCTTTTGGCACGCTTGAGGTATTAATGAAATCCAGCACATGCATCAACCATGCCACGCAAACAGCTACTGATACCTCGCGGAAAAGGTGACAGTAGTTCGACGAAAGTTTAGTATCACTACATGTCATCCATGTTAAGAACTCCTTGCAATCTGGCTTGTCTTGACGCAGTTCTCGTAGAGAGAACTTGCTGGGTTGGTACGTGCTTACTTGGATCAGCCTGTCATCGTCGCGGAGTCCACCCAGCTCGGCTGGGCTGTCGGGGACTACGCCTGTGATGAAGTAGCCCGGGCGCTGTGTGTCTTCTCGGAGACTGAAGCCGTATCCTTCATAGTTTGGCCACTTGCGAAGGTGGCACAATCGGAGACCGCCGGCAAGCTCCTGCGGAAAGAAAGAAAACCAAAACAAAGGAGCAGGTATTAGCGCAGAGAGAAGAATATCAACACGAAGTGGTGTTTTTGTTGTAAGCTAAATATATATTGACAACGTGCAAGCGAAAAACGTTGGTTGATGTATCTTTCAGAGGAATGGGTCATAAGAAAGTGAAACGTGTATTCTAAGAACCACTGGCAGCTTCGCAGCGAATTCTAGACCACAAGTCCGTAAATGTGCACGCGGTTTTTTTAGTAACTACAGTTTCGCTCGAAGGGCAAAGCAATGACAGTGATAGCAAACACGAGGGGTCATTGCTGTTACCTGGTGTAAACTTCACTTCAGAGTGCTGTCAACCTGCGTAGCCAAATTTCTCCTAATTTGGATAAATATTTCCCTAGATGTCCCTAAATTTGTGTAAAATGTGGTTGGTCAATTCGTCGGTATTTATTTATTTGTATGACTGTGTTATGCAAACAGACTGCAAGCTTTTACAGTTTAAACTTATTTGTAAGCTCGTTTTAGGATATTGTCGCAACGTCAAAAACACAGGTCGCACAGCATCGATGAAGAGGAAAAGCAGCAGGTCGCCTTTTTAATACTGCCGCTACCGCGACGTCTTCTTCTTCGCCGCGAGTTGAAGAAACGCTCATGCATGCTCGCATTGTCCTCCTCTTCGTCGCAGTACCGGCGCGGCATTTGCGTCCCTCCGAAGGAAGCATCGTCCCGATGCGCAACTTAAGCATATGAGCGTGGTGTACAAAGGCACAGAGTAACACAAGCAAAAAAAAAAAAAAATTGAGAAGAACAAACGAAACTTGGTTCGACAGGTACTGCTTCATCCGCACCACATTCACACTTCGGGTAAGTGCTTGGGGCGACTGGAGCTACTGTCACTGTCAGGAACGACCTCATAGGTCACGCCGCTCAGGCGTCTGATCACTCTGTAAGACCACAAAAGTACCAAATAGAGAGCAAT
>NC_051156.1:153325266-153335266 GCF_013339745.2 Dermacentor silvarum
ATCAGGCATTCTTCATCAGTCATGTCACGTACATTGCATCATACCTGAACTGGGGGAAAGGAGAGAAGGCTAAGCTGAACGCAGTTATACGCTCCGGACTCAAAAGGGCTCTGGGGCTCCCGCACGGAACGAGTACCGAACTCCTCAACAAGTTAGGACTTCATAACACTATAGATGAGCTCATTGAGGCGCATTCGATGTCACAAATTGCAAGACTATCCAACACTAAGTCAGGGCGCAAAATTCTAGATGAAGTCGGAATTCATGCCTCGAGGAGGAGACGTCTCTAAATTCACCGGCTTCGTCTCAATGGAAGCACACAAGTTACTTATACACAGTATTAATACTCATAACTACCAGCAACCGGATAGCTCACACTTAGTCTGGTTTCCGGCTCATCAGGGCCACTCGGTCAGCCCCAATGGCTGCAATCCTAACGAGCAAGCTCACTCTGCTGTGCGAGATCTCACATGCCGCGCATCAGATCGGGAACTGCTCCAGGATGACGGCGGCTCCTACAAAGACCCACTTAGCTCTTTTCACGAAATCACCTCACACTATAGGGACGGCAGGATGTTTTTTCCTCCCCCCCATCAGAAGCTGAACAGAGCTCAGGCAGTCACATTAAGAATGCTTCAAACTAAATCTTATCCCACACCTTTTGTGCTTAACAAAATTGACCAGGAGTTTCCCGCGGAATGTAAAATTTGTGGACACACTCCGTGTCTATTTGATCATATGTTCTGGCTGTACCCCAACCAAAGGGCTTCGGACTTCAACAGTGAGGAGGACTGGAGTCGACGCATATCCAGCGAAGTCCTCCAAGATCAACTCCTGGCCATCCGGAGAGCTCATGACATCGGGAAAGCCTTTGGCCTACCGGTGCCTACGTGGGCGGAGCCACCGACTTAGCCTGGGGGCTTTTGCCCTCGGGCCCTAGTTTCTCTGGACCTAAATAAAGTTCTTGCCATGCCATGCCATGTTTTATGTATGCGTGCATATTTTGCAAAAAGAATGAATTCATCAGAAAAAGACAGCGTAAAAATGTAGCATTGCGAAAACAAAGAAACAAAAAAAAAAACTACAAGCAGTGACAGCAGCGAAGTCAGTTTTATGTCTATTCCTTAAGTTGATCTCTTTACTAAATAATGTACCCAAAAAAGTATCGCTTAGTTTTTCTACACACACACTTATAATTTCCTGACAGAATGAATGCCTTCGGTAGTACTGAAGAGCTCGCGCAATACAATATATTTAAACAAATAGTTTTATTTGGGTACTTTGCTTCTTTGCATGGTCGGCATTTGGTGGTGGGTGGTGGCCCAATTTTCACTGCCGATGCAAAGGCACCGGTGCAAAACGCAAGAACTCTCGCGCAGCGACGTTAAGTGACAGTTTGTCCACCCAACGTCAACTATCAGACTTTTCTCAGATGTAGGTGTTGTATCGCGTAGAGCTCTGGTATATATATATATATATATATATAGATATATGTATATATGTATATATATATATATATTTATTTCTTTATATATATATATATATATATATATACATGTGAAAGTTTAGATAATGTGGTGAAATGCTCGGCAAAGGCACCCATATGTTTTTTATGTTTTTTACTTCGCACTCTCTATCTATGACAGGTGCGAGATAGCTCTTTGACGACGGTGGTCGAAGATGGCAGTCGACCTCCACGCCGGCGCTACTGGCTCTGGAGACAAAACACATATGGCGAATTGGATTTTATGTGTAGTCACTTATAGTGCCGCTACAGTTGTGTTGATTAACAACTGTTTTCTGCGGAATTGCCTGATGAAACACCAAACGATATCTAAATGTCCTTACTGCAATAAATATATGCTTCCAAGATCATTACTTTTTTACTAAAGCAATTAGATTTCAGATGTATTAGGCTATACTTACACGCAGAATAATTTTTTTTCTTCCAAATTTTTTACACGTATAGATTGTTTTACGAGTGTGCTTGTTTGCCCAAAATTTTCATTATTTATTGTTCTTTATAGTCTACTCTACCATTTTTAAAGTTTTCCTGCGCTTCTATTATTATGTTAAGTGAATCACTACGGAGAGTGCTAAAAAGTACACGTATGATCACTTCTTAAACAACAAATAAATTCCGTATTTTCACCAATATCTCTGCGCAGTGTCATTGCATCAAAACTACATAACAAATAGTTTTCTTAAGATCATTGTTTTTCCCAGGTTTTCATGAGCTCGGAACAAATTGACGGTAGCGGACCAGTACCCCATCCCACACATTCAGAATTTTACCACGTTGCTGCATGGGGGCACAATATTCAGCAAGATAGAATTAGTCAAGGCGTACCACCAAGTCCCCGTGGAGCCTTCCGACGTACCAAAGACAGCCATAATGACACCTTTTGGCATGTTTGTGTATCTCCGGATGCCATTCGGTTTGCGAAACGACGCACAAACGTTTCAACAATTTGTCGATCAGGTTCTCCGAGGTTTGAGATGCTGTTACGCATACATCGACGACATCCTCGTCTTCAGCGCTTCAGCAGGCGAACACGCACTTCACCGGTGCCACGTGTTCGAACGACTACGGAAGTACGAGCTGGTCGTGAAAGGTCAAAAGAGCGAATTTGGTGTCGGTGCTCTGGACTTCCTTGGCCATCACGTCGATGCCCGCGGAATATCTCCTCCTGCCGCTCGTGTGGAAGCCATAGTGCCGTTTCCCTGACCGTCGACCACAAAGCAAATACGACCATTCATTGAGCTTGCCAATTATTACCGACGGTTCATCCCTCGCTGCGCTGTTATCTTGCAACCGCTCCACGCACTCCTGTCCGGTCAAAGAAGATCCAACGCTCCCATCTCCTGGACAGCCGTTGCCAAAAGAGCTTTCAGCTTCATCAAGGAAGCTCTCGCCAGCGTGACTCTCCTTGTACATCATAAGTGCACCGCCCTGACGTCACTCACGGTGGACGCCTCGGACATCGCTGTCGGAGGAGTGCTGCAGCAGTTGGTCCACGGAGTGTGGCAGCCGGTCGCGTTCTTCGCGCAAAACCTCTCCCAGGCCGAGCGTAGATACAGAACTTTCGGTCGTCAACTGCTGGTGGTCTATTTGGTCGTGAGTCCATTCCGCCACTTCCTCGAAGGTCGGCCATTGTACATCCTCACCGACTACAAGCCACTCACGTACGCTGTGACTGCTACCAACTCGGCCCACATTCCCCGTAAGATTCACCAACTTGCCTACATACCCGAATTCACGAGCGACACTCGGCACATCAGCGGCACACACACACAAACCAGTCGCTGACGCACTATCCCGTATACAAGTGAACGCAACTGTCGAGGAGTGCTACCTGTGGATTTTGCAGCTATGCCTACAGCTCAGCAAGAGGACAGCGAACTACGGGACTTACAACTGAAGGACAATTCCCTCTAACTACAAGATGGGAATTTCCTGCTGCGATATTCCCTTGGTTTGAGACGTATATACTGGTAGTTATATTCATAAAATCTACTTAGCGGAGCTTGCTATGACTCATATTCACCAAAATTATACTCATCTGAGCTTGCCATGACAACCACGTGACAATATTCACCAAAAGTTTACTCAACCGAGCTTGCTCTTACTCGTATTCACCAAAAGTTTACTCAACCGAGCTTGCTGTTACCCGTATTCACCAAAATTCTACTCAGCCAGGCTCACACGAACTCAGACTCATGGTTAGCTCGAATTCTTAGTGAGCCGACGTTTGAGTGAGTTCCCCGAGCTATGTACACATTACATTATGTGACCTGTGCGGTGCATAAGCAAAGATTGCATATGAGTACGTGTTGCATCGAATGAATTAGGACAACTGTACACATTACAGTTTTCTAGAGTTTTACTGAGCCTTGCGTGAAAGCTTCGCCTTATGTCGATTCAAGTAAGTGCATTGAATCTGCATCATATTTTTTGCCAATCCTGCTGGCTATCTTGGCCATTACTGGGTGGCCACATTTTGTATATTTCAACACAAAGTTGAATAAATGACTGTGGTGCAATATATTAAAAAAAAAAAGATGCTTGCATCACTGTAAGTACAAAAATCGGAACATGATAGAAACACATGCAGATAAGATGCGCACAAATGTTAAATACGTAAACAGACGGAATCAGTTGGCCACCACCTATACAAAAAAAAAAACAAAGAAAAAGCACAGGCCATTGCTGGAATGGGACCACGCATAACCATTCCCCTTGCCAAACACATGCGCTATAGGAGAAGCACACGTGGAACCTAGCAGTTACCACGAGGTAGCAGCTTTGGACGCTTTTGCATTCGAAGCTGGCCACTCAACCACTCAAGTGTCTTCAGTGTGTACTTGTACTTAGGCACACTTTTTATTGTCTATATCTTAAAAATGTTATGTATTCTCCTCAAAAATTTGAGAATGTTTGCATTTTGAGGCTTGCAAAGGTAAATATTTTTATTCCATTCTCGTTCAAGGTGAAAGCTCATACAAAAGCTTAGAGATATGGTCAGTGCCCCTCACTTTCCCTCAAAACATATGTAGTCTGTTATTGACATTCGAGACAGCTTTTCAACACCAAGAAAGGGAATCAGCTTCCCCTGTTTTTCAGCATTGGGTTAACGCAGGCAATTCAGGGAGGCATAAAGTGTTGCTAATACAATCAGTTCGGGAATACCAGATTCGATTGTACCTTGACGCTTTCTTTACACTTTCTTATTTTGGTCAGATAATCTAGTTTGAAATGGCTCCAATTAGCTTACTCTAATATTGGTCTAATATAGGTTAATTAAATGACTAGCTTAGCAGACTGGGATGCTGGCTTTGATTTCCAGGAAAGGAACCATAGCACCTGCTCCAGTTGCATATGTTTTTGGTTATCTGGGGTTTTCAACCTCACTTTTAGGATAATGTGCTGAAGCAGGTAGAAGCACATGCATGCTATTAGCGGATACTTTCGATAGCTTCTTACTTTACACTTGCCACTATGAATACAAAATTTTAGCGCTTGATTTTGTTATTAAACAAACAAACAAACAAACAAACAAACAAACAAACAAACAAACAAACAAACAAACGTACTCCTAAGAAGGTATTTAATGTTAGCGGTGGTGCTATGCGGCTGCGCTACTACTGCAGCATATTAATTTGAGCTTCTTGATACAGATTCACAGCACACTAACAGCTCGATAAACAGGACGAGAAAATAGACGACGCCCATGTCTGTCAGAATGATATGATACTACGTACACAAGTGACTGCAGCTCCTAAAAAAATGTGGTGTCGGCTTTTACGCTTTTTGAAATATTCAGAGAGCACTTGTATGAATAATTACAGCACTCACGCCGCGACAGACGAACCAGGCTGGCACTAAGATTAAAGTTCACAACACAAATTCCATTGCACGTTCAGTAATTACACACCGATCACTTGCGGCTTCCTTCAGGGGCAGACGTGAGCTTTTGGTTTGGTACTTGCTGCTAAGTTTGGCGCAAGAATATTGCTAGGAGCAGGAACCGGCTTATGTGCAATTACGAACAATATACGCACACACATCTGCTTTTCAGAAGCTGGCGTCAAGCACGGGTAGCGCGAGGGTCTCTGCGTTTACATGACGACTTCGCTGCAGCCGAATTCCGAATACTGCACATGCGATGACAGCAGCTATATGGGCTTGTTGATAGGCCCTCTTGTAATTTGTTGTATCGCAGGAAGAACGACACGGGCATAAAAGACACACGAGACAGCACACAGCGCTGAACGACCAGCTGCGAACAGCTGTTGCGTCCGCCATGTCTCCTCGTATTGAACTTCATAAACCGCGCTGTTGCGCACTCCAAAACAAGTTAAACTTTGAAGCGTTTTTAAAACAAAGAACACGCGTATTATTTCCTCCTACTACACACTGGTCAATTATTTTGTAACGCACAGGTGTTTCCATTACATTTGAAAAATTACGCGAGTTATGCCACAAAATTTGGCAGCAAGCAACCCAGGGCGTCGCACCAGCCGCATCGTTGAAATCGCAATCGTGTGAAATGAGCCCTCTAAAAATCGTATGGTGACGCGTGCGACTGCACCGATTTTCGTCGTTCCAGTCGCAGCATGTGAAACAGCCTCTATGGCAGACAAGAATGGAGCACCACCTTTATTTGACCACGTCCAGGTATCAACTGCTGCGGCTGCAATCGAGCATGCCACGGGCGCATGCCCTGTAGAGCAGGCATCATAGTGGTGATGGCTATGGCTGATGGCAGGGCCTCACACTATAAAGGCCGAGACCTGCCTTGAAGCAAGCAGATCGCAATACCGAAGAAAACCTTGGTAGTACGGACCTTTAGGAAAGGAGATATTATGTTAGAGGACATCATCGCCCCGGCTCACAAAACAACCAAAACGAGTACTAAGGTGTTTGAGCTTAAGGTAAATGAAAGCCGCGTATTGAAGTTATTTCTAAAGATGTGTAATTTTACGAATGCTTTGCAGTTTATAGCAGGCGGACCATAAGGTTAGACTGATGCTTCCCTAGTGGAATTGTAGCAATCACTTTTTGTTGTCTATCAGTGGTATTTTGCGCCACTCCTTCAGGGAACTTGTTCTTCGGTGATTCAATTGCTGCGTCTTCTGAGTTTGCATGCGTTGCCACACATCCACTTCGTAAATGGCCGTGTAGGCTCACGCATGCCCTGCTTCAATTTAGCTTTCTAAGGAGGAGCTTCATGTTCAGCTACGGAATCACATGACTATCCGTACGATCATCTGTGCAAGATTCTTGAAGCATGGCTGGACACCAGTTTCCCCAAGCGATAGCTTCACAACAGCAGCCTTTACTATCTGGTTGAATTGAATTGAATTCTTGTGTTTTAGGTGCCCAAAGCCATGATTTGATTATGAGGCACGCCGTAGTGGGAGACTCCGGCATATTTTGACCACCAGTAAATATTCAACGCGCCTCTCGTGCACGTTACACGAGTATTTTTGTATTACGCTCCCACCGAAAAGCGGCCACCGCAGCCAGGATTTCATTCCGCTACCTTGTGCTTCGCAGTGTAACACAATATCCGCAAATCTACCTCGGTTGATTAGCATCTGGTCTTTCGACATTTAATTTTCTATGCACTTCACTGGGAGTTATTTGAGGTCATCATATTCCTGCTATTGCAAAGAAATCAATAATGTCAACAGCTGTTATTAAACAAGTAAACTTGTCCTACAATAGCAATAAATACTGTGTCCCTTGCCCTGCGTTTGTAGATAAATCAAAACCAAACGCACGTATTTAGACAGCAACAGCGGTCGTGACACTTGCAAGTTGAATATGCCGCGCCTAAAGCTTGCTAACAAAAGTTGGTAAACATCAGCAGAATTAACAGACATCCTTGAGCACTCATGTGCATTGACGTTCAACGACGTTGGGTAATGTTTGCAGATTCGACATGCGTTTTGCGAAAAGATGGTTATCCGATGAAGGGAGGAGCGAACGAGCAAATTGCCATAGACTTAACTTTGTTGTTCGAATAACCACATCTGAAGGGCACGGCATAATGATCCAGTGAATAGACAGCTATTTTGGTCATGGAGTAGAAGATTCTGGCATCGCGGTACAACACTCACAGAGCCCCGCAAGCAACAACAGCGCCCTTCACATTTTAAGGAAGAGCGGCCTTACCTTCAGGCTATAGCCCTCCTCTAGTTTTTACCATTGCTTTCGGTTGCTGCTCATTCACCGCGTACCTTTCCCCCGTTCTGCTGCGTAACTTCGCTGTGTTTCGGAAAGTGCACTAATATTTCGTGGGCATGTTCCAGCTGGTTTTATTAGTTGCTTGCTACGCTTTCGACCTGGCTAAGTACTACATTATTGCTTGTTCCTTTCGTATGAACTTCAAAAATTTCGCTTCTGCCTGCGCAGCTTTTCAAACTTTCTAGCTGTATAATGTTTCTCCTTTAATTCCACCGTGTGTACTCCTTCAAGTATTACTCCTTCTCAAACCTCTGAATTACTAAATGGATGGGTTTAAGAGCGAGAAAAAAGAATGCCAGAAGGCAGAAATGTTAACAAGAAAAACATCTGCAAGGCCAGATGGTTTTCTTGTTAACATTTCTGCCAGATGTTTTTCTTGTTAACATCCCCGATCCCCTACGCTGGGGATCGGGAACAGGGGAATAGAAAGAGACATATCGGAAAGCTGTGAATGCGTGCACCTGCGCGGACGTCACCACGCAGTCAAAAGCTCTCGCACAAGCTCCCGCACAAAAAGCAACAAATTATCTTAACTGACTTCTCAGTTGATGATTGATGGGAACGGCATTCCACGTAGCATACGTACGGGCAGTGAATTATCGTCTACTCGTTGCAGTGCGCTAGAAATTAACTGTCTTTGTAAATTCAGTCGAGGACAGCAGAAGTATTCTCGTAGGAGGTTTATGTTCTCCTACAAGCCACAGACATCAATGCAACACAAGCATTCATTACAATTAGGGCTCAATAAACTCTCGTGAAGGCATCTCCCAAGCATAACCGACACAGAGAAGTTGCTTAAGCACGAGTAAGCACACATCTAAAAACACAGACCTAATTATATAAAAACTTTGCGAGGCGATAAGGTTGCAAAGACTTCCGACGCTGCTCGACGAGTGCCCAGTTATAATCTGGTCGAAAACCTCCGAGCCGCCGCCAGAGGCACCGACAACACTCACGGACGCAGCGCGCTATCGGGGCGAATGCAGGGAAAACGCGGATGGAAAACAGTTCTGCGTGTTGCTGGTGCTGTTACAGAATCATCGCCCCAGTACAATAGGGAGTGAAATAATAACTTATTTGTGAAGATTGATGGGCAGCGCCCTATCTGTGCCGTATTCTACTCGACATACCAGGGTGTGCGTGTAAGTTCGCGAAGCTATCTCCAGTATCATTCGTGCAGAGTGAATTAGCAACCCATTAGTCGTCGTCATGAGATGCCCGAGGAGCTTGCTTTAGGTGATAATTTCTAGTAATAACGCAATGATTAGATAAATATTGAAAAGAAAATCTGATGACTATTTTCTTTCAAGTGCTAGTCAGGTTCCATAATTTCTCACGTCAGTGGGTCGCGGGTTTTATTTTGCAGGAACGACTGCATGCTTTGAGGCGTAGATGACGGCCCATTTTTCATGGCTCCTTGCATCGATCATCAGAAGGACACTGCGGAGAGCCGCGAGATCTGCATCTGTAGAAGTTGTGAAATGCTATGCTTTGAACCGTTTTACGATGAGTTTAACGTCGCAAATATGCACAGGGAACAAAGACGGAAGCTGTATTCAAGGACTCCAGATTGTTCTGACCACTTGAGTTTCTTCACAGCTCATCCAAAGCACGGTACAGGATGGTTTCTTGCGTTCCGCTCCCATCGTCATGCAGCCGCCGCGTACGAGATCAATCCCGCGATCTCGTGCTCAGCAGCTCAGCACCACAGCTACTGGGCAGCTACTGGAGCTTGTGAGACTTGTAAAAAAATAAATTGTGTTTAGTGCCTCAAGCAGGGTAAAGTGTTCTCAGCGTGAGACCACGACGCCATTCGATAATAAACGCTGTCACAATTCCATTCAGGTATGACAAAAGTGTCTACATTTTAGGATACTGCGTTTCATTGCTTCGTGGTTTCACACCAGACTTCTGCATGTCTTACTTATCACACCATGCTTTAAAAAGTGATATGTCGCCAGGTGACGACAACGATGAAGTGCGCGTACGAAGGCACTGGCGCTCTGGCACGAGCGCACCTCACAGAACGAACGCCTCGCCAGTGTTTGCTCTAACGCCTGGACTACTGTCTACTATTATGTTTCTGTTTCCTGTAGTGTAATAAATCGTCGACAGCCACCTATGGCTGTAGAGACGCAACAGAAATAACACCAAGATGCAGTAAGGAAGCATCATTTATTGAAGGTTTAGCCATGTTCACAGTGAATTCCGCGGTCGCATCAAACACTACGTCTTTTCTTTATTCCT
>NC_051156.1:153340266-153353596 GCF_013339745.2 Dermacentor silvarum
GTTGTCGACAAGCATTTGTTGTCATACCGTCGTCGTAATGGCGTCATTGCCGTTCTATAGTCATCATTTTAACTTCGTCATCGACTTATCCATGTCATCGTCACGCCATCGTTGCCGCTATCATTGTTATACAATTGTCGTCTTGCCATCTTTGTCACGCAGTCATTTCACCATCGTTATCTCTTCAGAAACGTCTTTCCGTTGTCGTCATGCATTATCATACCGCTATTCGTCACTCAATCGATGTAATTCCTTCTTCGTCATTCTATCGTAATCATGCTGTAGTCATTTAACCCTGATTATTACTGCGTTCTCATGAAATCGCAATCATTTCGTCGTCGTCGAACAGTCGTCCTGCATCCGTTCTCATACCGTCGTGCTCTTGCCGCCGTAATTCGTACAGCTTCGTCATCTGGCTTTCGTCATACAGTTCTCGTCAAACCATTGTTGCCATATACTCGTCATTTTCATATTGTCCTCATGCCATCGTTGTCATCTTGTCGTAGTTTTACAACCGTCATCATTCGGGATCGTCATCACATCATCGCTATGCCGTCGTGTCATACCGCCTTCGTCGTGCTATCGACGTCATTTCTTCATCGTCTTTCCATCGTCGTCACTTAGTCGTCATACAGTCGTCGTCATACCGTCATGCTTATGGATGACCTTGGCAAGCGAGTGCCATAGCAAAGTAGACCAATACCGGAGACCGTGTATGTGGGATGTAGGCGAAACAACGGAAGTCTCTGAAATACCAGTTCATATTAGAAATAACGTGACTTCAGCAATAGAGTGTAATGCATTCAAGGAATGCATTAGCATTCCTTGAATGATAATCGCATTACCGTCCACAGCCATCGTCAGATGGGTTCTGTTGCAAATATTTCTATTTTTTGAGTTAATACCTTGAAAATAGCCAAGTTTGCCAGCACGAAACTATAGTCATAGCAGATAATTTTTGTGTGAAATTACAACAATCCTTATGCACTAAAGACGATCGCTCGGGAAACCCATGGGCTACTTGAGCTTTCATTTCCAGGGAAACATGTCTGCCAGGAAAAGCCTCACTTGTGGAGTAATTCAACATTGCGACAATACATACAAATTCATTCTCCGTAGACTAAAAAATTAAGCCAGTTCCACGCTTGGGAAATCTGATGGAACAGCGGAGCTCTGCAAGCGTGGGTGTATAGCGTAGTGGGTATGACGCTCGCCTTCGGACCGTGAGTACCCGGGTTGAAATCCCCCTTGCCAAGAAAGTTCATATTGTTTTTTTGCTCTCTCTTTCTTTCTCTCTCTTTATTTCTCTCTCTGTCTGTCTCTCTTTCTCCCTCTCCTTCTTTTATTTTTTTATTGATTTATCACAGTACCCACAGCGCCATTTCTGGCATCACAGTACTCCAGCGCCATTTCTCTCTCTTTCTCTCTCTCTCACTCTCATTTTCTCTTTCTCTTGCCCATAGCAAGTTGCGTTACAATCGTCGGAACAATGCAACCATATGGTTCCCATAAATGCACGTTCAGCAAGCGTGCGTGTATAGCGCAGTGGTTATATTTAACAATGTCTTCACGGCACGAGAAACTGCAAAACCTGCACGTGAGGTAAAATATTTTAGATTTACTTTCACTCGCACGTAAGCACTTAGCTCCGTTTCAGTGGAATAGAGTAGTAGCGTATTACAGCACTGGAGGCATGTTTACAATTTTAGATGGCTCTAGGTTAAGTGTCAATTCAATGATATACAAACGAAGTGCATGAATATCCAGATATGAAACGATCGCTTGTATCAGTGGCGCTGATTCTGATATACAGGGTATTTCAGCGAACACTTTCGAAATTTATTTAAGGTTGCCTGTGGCAGATAGCCCAATTCTAGTTAATGAGCTGGTCTACTCGAAGAGGCGGACATTACTCGCACAAAAAATTGCAATGCCTAATCCACTAACCACCAAAAATTCACTAATTATGTTTTGACTAATTACCTGATGGCCCATATTGCAATTTACAATTTGTAGCCGTGGAGTTTGCAAGGCGGATCCACTTGGAATTAATTCTCAGGATGACACCAGTTTCGAGATATTAATTTCCGAACTTTGCGGAGAAATGCATTGGCGTTCGAGTTAATTTTGCGCTTCGATGCAAGAAACTAACTGGAACGCCAATGCATTTCTCCGCAAAGTTCGGGAATTAATATCTCGAAACTGGTGTCATCCCGAGAATTAGTTCCAAGTGGATCCGCCTTGCGACCTCCATGGCCAGAACTTGTAAATTGCAATATGGGCCATAAGGTAATTAGTTAAAAGCTTAATTAGTGAATTATTGTTAATTATTCGATTATGCATTTCAATTTCTTGTGCAAGTAATGTCCGTCTCTTCGAGTAGACAAGCTCATTAACTAGAATTGTGCTATCTGCCACAAGCAACCTTTAAGAATTTTTGAAAGTGTTCGCTGAAACACCCTGTATATAGTTACTTCGTATATAGCTGATGCTTCGTTGATGAAAGTCATACAGAAGCCTCAAAAGACATTTTCCAAATACATTAATGCACTTGTACTTACAGGAGCTCTTGTGCATAACCTGATAGCCACGTTTTGTAGAGCCGTGTACCACATTGGTGGGTCAATGTGTGCCTGCGAAAAACTTGAAAAAGACAGTTTGTTTTTACAAGAAAAGTATCATGCACAAAACTTGTCATTTATTTATTTTTCTGCTTCTTAAGGCGAATAAATACCAAGCAATGTGAGGGTGCAATGTACCAAAGGCTTATGAACAGAAGAGGAATGAAGTTGGTTCATCAATCTTCCTAAGAATTTGGTTTGGTGAAAAATTACCTGCTGCAATTTTCATTGGAGTAGGGCCTAGATGAGTGCCTTTAGAACATATGCGATGTAAATCATGTCTAAAATGCGCTTTTGCGCGCGAAGGTTTTCTTGCGGACGCATTATTACGGCGCGCAGTGCGTGTATGCTGCACGTATACCGCGTATTAGACAGTAAGTATAGATGCTTCATTGTACTATAGCATAGTGACTTCTATGTTTCCCTGTGTCTCAACTTACCCTAGCTAATAGCCTGTCCTATTCCACAGGCACTCTCCCGGCCGACCTGCGTCTTTCCTTCTCTTCAGTAAAAACTTTCTCGTACTTCTCCTGCAGTGCTTTCTGCAGTGCTGTCTTCCAAATATCATGATTTCTTTCTCACGCGCCCTCTGTGTAGAATGCACTCACTTTTTTTTTCTCCGAGATTTGTTAGTGCAAAATTTCCCGCACTGCCGTACGGACAACGGCGACTGCGCCAGCATGAACAGCGCCTGTCAGCCAACTGGCCGGCCATTAAATGCCTATCAATATTCGAAGTCGCAAATTGGGAATCGTCAACTTCATTCAGGTATTGTCTGCTACTCCAATTTGTTAATTCAAGAAAAGTGAAGCTTTTGCAGCGACAGTGCAAATGAAATATAGCACTCAGATACAGGAACAGCCAACCACGCTATACGCTACGTGCCTGTTCCTATATAGGAGCGCTAAATTTCAGCGCCATCCATGGCATTTTCCGTGAAGCTACGGAAATTGCTGGAATGCGTTACCAGCATAATAGGTACACCATTCTGTTACTATATGGCCAATACCAATGACAGGTAAAGGGAGTAAGATGGCTTTAAATCAGTACGCGAAACACCTTTCCGGTCAAATTCCAATATAGGCGCTGGTTATATGTGATTCCATGGCGGCTAGAGCACTGCATTGGCGCAAACTATTTCAAAATCGACATGGCTGTAAAAGACAGAGCTGGAAGGCGTATATGACGTGACGAATATTAGGGGTGCCGGTGAAACACTTTCCTACTTCAGAATCTCATGGTGATTGTCACTATGAGAATTTAAACCTGGGTATATTCCGCACGCAATGACTGCCAGTAAGACAAGACGCGATAAACACGTTGAGTAAACAATTTTTATTAATTTACTTCATGCATACTAAACCCAATACGCAGCTTCTAGGCTGTTCAGAAATTATTAGCTGAATAATATTTTCAGTTTGAAATTGCAATTTTATGATTCTATGAGCTTGTGCATTACTTCATTGCCAAAAAAAAATCAGTCCTGAATTGTTTCGCTCTAAGCTCCTCTGTATTACAGCCAAACCTTTAGTCCTCTTCTAACTTTTCTGCACCGCACAAATTTGTACGCAGGGGTGAAATGTAGGTGACACCTCGGTAATCGATAACAGGAGGTCCTTTTTATTTTTATTTTGTAGAGGCGGTGCCACACAGTAACGTAAAGCTTGTGGCAGCACTCATGAAAACATTACTTTCTATTTCTTGCTTTGCATGTTCCAATGCTTTAAATGCGTTTCTCAGAACTTCCGTACCTGGTAGTAAGTAATTATGTGGTGTAATAGTACACTTCGCATCCTCTTCTTCGTAATAGAGAACTGGACATTACATAGTTAATTGTGTACTCACTTTGAAGCACAGATTCTTGCTGCGAAGGACGCCAATATAAGAGCCAGCAAATTCATGTCGTTGATGCAGTGCCGTGCCGCTAAGTGTTACGTCATGATGTTCTGAGGAGCTGTTCACTGTCAAGTGTCGCAGAAAATATTGGGAGCAATATTATTGGCTTGTGTAATGAACCTATTGTTTTGCGGTCGTATAGAGCTGGAGTGGGCGCTGAAAACAAAATTTTCTATGAAGACAATTTGGAAAAAAGAAAATATTGACGTTGAGCAGCACCAAGTTCATTGTCATGCCAGAAAGTACATTAGTAAGACTGACGCACAGCTGGCAGAAAGAACGCAAAAGAAGCGTTTCGCAGACGAGGCTTGCGGCAATATAGCTCGTGCATGGCGGCATAATTTACGATGGCAGCTGGAAATTGTACTAAAAATTCGTCGAGCAGGTGATGATGGCGATCGGAAATAGAGGGCATTTGACAATCAACTTCACTGCCTGGATTTAGATCTGTTGGTTTCTACAGCTTTGTTTCCAGATGTGAATGAAACAATACTGCATAACATATATATTTATTATTTACATAATTTATTAGGTAGCCATATTAAAAAAATACCCATTTGTATAACTTACTCATCCGCACATACTGCAAGCAAGATTAAAGGTACATTCAGACTGCGTACGAAATGTGCAGGTATTTCACAAGAAACGCAAGGGTATAAACGCAAAAAGCGGGACTAAATTGTTCAGGCTAGAATCGTATGAAGCATTAAGAGCGCAATATTCTCGAATTTCTTGGAACGTAAATGTAGCGAGCGAACTTGTTGGAAGGCCCGCTACATTTACGTTTCATAAAGATACCGCAGTTACGATGTAGCCAGCAGGCGCTGCAGTTTTGGTTTTAATTTCCGATGACGCGAGTTCCGGCATCTCCAGCTATAGAGCAGCGGCCATGACTCGGTATGCGTGTGTGCGTATAGTAGGAGGCACTGGTAATAGCGGTGGTGTGTATGTGCGGGTTGTCTTCCAGTGAGACGCAACTGGACAGCTCACGTTTTGACTGGCCGTTCTTAAGAAGCGTAACTTATGCAACTGACAATGTGAACGACTAGCATTCTTAACGATGTTAACGCTAGTAACGCATGACACGGGCTTTACGACAGATGCGCGCTTTGCTAACGTGATGACCGCAGTCTGAACACACCTTATACTTACATACAGAACACTACCGTTCTCATTGAAAACGAACGTGTACAGTCAATTAATTCTATTATTATATACTGGTAGGTCCAAATTTGAGTAACCTAGATAAATAGCTAACGACTGCGCAACGAGCAATGGAATGCGAAATGACGGTTGTAACAGGAATAGAGCTGAAGAACGACAGAAGACGGCACATTTAGACTGCACAAGAAGCCTTAAAGCAGAATGTTCACATCAAGCAACAATCTCAATATCAATCACGGTCCGCAGATGCATTTACAGCGTACGCTTGTACTAGTATTTTCTAACCTTTTTAGTCGTGGTGAATGAAAACCACATCCGGATTCGGCGATAGAGGCGGGGCTTGAGTGGCTGTCCTTACCATAATGAGTGAGACCCATGTTTTCTATTGGGCGAAAGACTGTCCCTTCGATCTTCAGTTGCTCTTGTACCGTTTAGCGCTGACTTCATCTTATACCTGCCTTTACTCATTCCATCACAGCGCTGATTCCTATGCATTCTTCTTCTGCGGTTACCGTATACCTTGGCACCTATTGTTACCTTAATAGAACAACCGCAGTCCGTTAATTAATTCCCATAAAGCTGAACAAAAACATCGTCCGCCACTATTTACTCTTTAATCGAGACGGTTATCTTCCTATTTATACCCGTTAACCCGTCATATTGCTTTTAATCGTTAGCTTTTGATGAAGTATTAGTATTGACCTTCAAGATTCGGACCACTTGGTTAGTAGTAATAGAACACAAAGACTGCAACTTTCGTTTTCAAAGCCAATGGCAGCCTTCGGTACGTAAGATGTTAAGATGTGGTAAAATGCACGCTAAAGCGAAGCTTTTTTACGCCTCTCACCCCAGATTTGGCGGCTGTTGGTTTCTAGCCGATTAAAGTGGGCCGATCCTGGATATGGCTATAATCAAGACTGAGCCAATGCCGGAGAAAGTGTAATGAAGGGTGATAACTTGGTTGCGCTATACTGATAACAGTAGACGATATCTGTTCACACAATGGTTTTACTATAGTTGGCAAGATGCGCCAAACGTGGAGCCAGTGGGCTCAAAGGGATCGCTTATTCAATACTCAACGTGCTATCGCATTACAGTCGCTCGGGCTTAGCTTGTGGAGCTAGCTTCTTTGCCCTATCACCGGGTGTGGCGCCCGTCCCACAACGATAATTCACATGGGTTTTTCTCCCTCCCACACAACTATGCACACCGCGACGCAGGTGTCCTCCCCGTCACTCTTAGGCGAACATGACAGCTGTGTAAGCGACATTGCACTGCGTCTTCGAAGACGCAGTGCGAGGTTTCTCACATAGTTGTCGTGCTCACCTCAGAGTGACGGGGAGGACACCTGCGTCGAAGACGCAGTGCAAGGTCACTCACGCATTCGCAGTGATCAGTTTTACAGTGAACCCCATATTTGTTTTCAAGTAACGACTGCCCTCGGCGTGCTATTGGAATCCGACGTCTTATTATGTAGCTAGTAGCTGTCCCGCGGAACATTTCATCCCACAAACCTTTCTTATGTAGGATATGGTTGTTGAGCCACTACGGCCTCCTGAAGCCAGTTTTAGTGTTTAATTTTAATATTTTTGAAAGCAGTTCCACTTAAATAAGTGTACTCCATTCTTATAAGGCCCTATTCAAGAATACCGGGGCATTTAGGTTCGAGTAGCGTTAAATATAGCTGAGTGTGTCGGTCATAGCACACAGGAGATAGCTTTGCTAACAGCAGGCTATTGTAGCCACGTTGTTTACATGCGACAAGTGTTGCCTAGGAGAAGACAAGCGTCGGATCCGGCTCCTTGTTGGCAGAGAGCTCCTTCCAGCAAGCCTCTATTACCTCCCCTCTGAGCTTTCAATATAGCGCGCACGTTACTGTTCAAAGGCGTTCAGTAAACAGAGTTTTGTTACATCAACATGTTCGCTTAATATATTGCAGAAATTATTTGGCGCTTGTGCATCACCTAACTCAATATATCAATTAGTGGCAGAAAAGATGTCCTCCTTTTTATGTAATGCTCGCCATTCGCGAAATCCCGCTATGTTTCCTACATACATTAGGAAAAGTCTTCGAAATATGTAATGAATTTACAAGCTTCATGTTGTTGTCAGCCTTCTATTGTTAATGCGTATATAGTAGTGGTTTATGCTAGATCAACCTTGCGACTCTTGTGTAATAAAATATAATCAATTGGTCGTTTCCCAATGAATTATAGTCGTTTCTCCTACATGAAGAAAGAGATAGATAAAATGAAGGACAGGGATAACAAACAGAAATATCACCGATGGATTACCCTGTACTGAGGAAGAAGACAGTGCTAGAAGAAATGAGGCGAAATATTGCAAAATGGGGAAATAAGGGAAGAATTAGCGAAATAACGGCATTTTGTGTTGGCACTGTTGCAGTGTTTCGAAGTGCCACATATTCACATGCAATGAAAGTCTCACATACACAGACATACAACGTAATGCATGGGACAGCGTTATCCAGTCGCAAGTACCCTGTACACTCCAGTCAGCCCTACGCGTCTTTACAGCTACTTGCGCATGTGCACGTGTAGGCCAGCGTAAAAAATTAAAAAAAGACAAAGAAATTGTAGGTGGGCGATTCTCCACGGCTGTTTTCTACCCTCAGTGAACAAGTAAAATACAAGAAAAATGTGAGAATATCCGTGTCACCATGCAGTATGCTAGCCTTAATACTACCTTTAAACAAATTAATATCGGTTAACCGGGAAGACGTTACACAAAAGGTAAATTTTAAGGAAAACTGCTCATCAATTAAAAAAGGATTCAGAAGACCATATAAACGATGACAGGATATATGCGATAATAAGGAGTCATAAGATGCGAATTCGGCAAAGGCTGTCCTAGTATGGTGAAAAGTAGACGTGCTCGTAAGGCACCTTCGCTGCTTTATGGATAAACAGTGGGGTGAGTGAGGAAATGTGATGATGCAACGGCAGTGGTCCGCGGCTACTTGAGCGGCATGAACTTATTCAGAGGTTTCGGTTTAAGCGGAGTATTAGTGCCGATTTCAGAGGGAGCTACCAAACGGCATGGTCCATTCAAGGGAGGTGCAGGTGGAAGTGCTGTATTTAGGGAGATGCACAGAGAAAGTAGAAATCAGAAAGTAACAAAGCCAATAGGGATGTCAAGTCTGTCTCATTCAGCCGGTCGAGGAAAAACTTCGCCTTGGTTGGCATAAACCATCCGATCGGCGTGAGACAAGCCTGGCTAAGACTAGACGAAACACTTATTATGTGGTGAGCTTGTAAAGGTGGGGCGATTGGCCATTGTTATAAGGCATCAGGGATGGCTATGGTAAAAGTCGTATGAAGCACGGATGTAGTGATTATATGTACGAGTTGTATTAGCAGAGTTGTTGTTCGTTTAACCTTATTACGCCTAGAATATTCGGCCGGGAAGGGTCTGCGCCCCTGTCATCTTTTTGTGTTGAGCTGGTAGTGTTTGTAAGCGGACAGATGTTCAAATAGTGTCTTTTGTCGTGACAAGCTTGTCCACAAGTCATCGTAGATGGTTCTCAAAGTCGGCGACGGTTCAGTTATGTCACAATGCACTCTATCTAGGTGTCATTCTCTTGTCCATAACAAAACTTGTGGACTAATCAGCCGACGCACTGAAACACAACCATGCCGCCAGTCCTAATATTAACCGTAATGCCATTCGATAGTATATCTTAGTGTAACCTCTTTCCCGAACTCGTTGCAGAATCTGTTTCAAAACGTTAGAGAGTGAGAGAGAAAGAGAAACGTGGTGGGAAAGGCAGGGAGGTTAACAACAGTACATACCAGTGCATAGTTTTTTGAATTGCATTGAGATTTTTCCTGCACATTCTTGTTCGCCGCTATCAGTCACTACCTACAGCTATAACCAAAGGCATTTTCTCCATCATTGCAGTCGCAGACAATTCTGCTCGTGATAACGCACCAACCATCTCTTTCTGACAGCGGCTGCTGTGTTGTATTATGGAGTGGTAGCGCTAGAATCAAAGCGCCCGACAAACCAGACGACCTTCGGTTTCTGCACCTGCTGCAGCCGAGGTGATAACATGTCATCTGTAGGCATAAAACTTTCGGAGCTGTCAAGATGCATACCACCAAACATTTCACGTACAAAGACGGCAAGGGTGTCTTGCTGCCTGATGGAGTGATACGGCTCTATATCTCTTAGTGTGCGTGCGACGTGCGAAAGCCATGCCAGGAACTCGCATTTGAATTCCTGTAAGAAAACAGCGCTCATAAAATGGAAGGTGTAGTCTAGCTGAAGGAAAATTTGCATATTAGAGCAACATAAATCAAAGTGCTGTGATGTTTACTACGTCAGTGTTTGATCAAAGTCTTTCCCAAGCAACGCGCCTTGCAAAATTTGTTTATTTGTTTTTACTTCTATGTGGCAAAAATGATTACAAGAATGAGGACTAACAGCGTGACCTTTATTCCATATGTGCGGTCATGCACAGCATCGACAGGAGGTGTAAAATACTAGCAAAAAAGACGCAATTTGGTATATCTCGGGTAGGGCAAAAACAGACTAATACTGGGTTGTCACAATTCATGCGAAATGAACCAATTTTATACCTAATCTTTCAATACAGCGAAATAACCTAATTGAAACGTCATCAACTTATATTCCAATATGTCCGATATACGTTTTACAATGTACTTTGCTGCATGGTGTCTGTACATACGGCATACATAGGACGATGAGAGGCGGCGCGGCGCTGAGCCCTCGTTGGATGCCAGTGAGCGAGACGTGAAGACTGACTCATCGCCTCTGCATCAAATTGCAATAAAAAATGTCAGGCGCTTCTGGAGTTTCACTGTTTGACGGCATACGTGTTATTGGGCGTTAAGTTGACATTGGGCATTAAGATAATGAATATGACAAACGATAGTGAGCTGGAAAGCCAGTGCGTGGATCTCGCTGATCCCTACCACTGGGCGCACTTTAGCGCCCAGTGCACATGTGTAATACACGCAAGAGGTCGTCGAAGGTCACAGTTGCCTATACAAGACGAGGGCTCCCACACACCACTGCTTCACCTTCATTTCTTTGCCAAAGCAGTCTAGCATCACCTGCGGTGGAAAACGCCTTGAAATTACAACGGCGAACTCCGCCTTTGCTGCAAAATATATGAGTTGTGACACACATTAAGCAATGAGAGGCCCGATAGACGAATGGCTTTCTGATTTACTTGCTCCTATTTTACGAGCTATACTATTATGTGGTAGTATTGCGAACGACATGGGAAGGGCGATTCCAGCAGCTTCCGTTTGCCTTCTTTTTCTTTATTAGTACGTCATAAGATGTTAGCGCAAAAATAAAGTGCGGGCCACTCCTTGGCTCTCGAATGGTCGGTATCTTGCATACGACATGCAGTTAAAAGAAGCTCGCATTATCAAATAAATATTAAATTAACACCATCTCATAAGAATGACATTTTTAAGCAATTGTGCGAACAGCAATATCACACGAAAAACAAACATTCAAGCAACAATGCGGACCACATTATTATCACGTCTATACAGTAACAGTAAAAAGAAAAAGAAAACACTCTTATCAGCGAAACATTTTTAATGCGTTAGCTTTTCCGAGCTCATTGCTCATTTTTGCACCGGTGGTGCCCTTCGCAGGCGCAGACCTTGGCAGCGCTCCACTAAGTAATTCGAGTGGTTGCACTGTACGCGATGCCACCTGTGCTTCCACTAATGAGAAAACACATTTCAGTTACGGTGACGCAAAGCTCGTTTTCCCTAAACACCAGGTGGTCCTGCACTCCGTGTGTAATGGACGGTGGTAACCAATCGATTTCGGCCGCAGTATCGTGAAATTTTATGCAGGGACAAGGACACAGACCACCACGCTGTGCTGCGAGTTGGAGATGGAACCGTAAATGCGTAGCGCGCCAAAACAGTCCTGCCTTGCGTGCCATGGAGGCACTAGCAAGGCGACTTACGCAAGATATGACTCATCACTTGGAGCCTCATAAAGAGAAGCAAAGCGACATTGACGAGTGGAAGCTGCAGTTGGAGTCGTATAATCAGATTTACACCACGTTATAAGCCACGGCCCCCTCTACGACAGCAGCAGCTAGCTCCCGAAGTGTGGAGAGAAGAGAGAAGATTAATAAAAATAAATACGCAAACGATCTAAGGTTGAAGCTGGCGCATTTCGAAAACGAAGTGTTCGGTGGCGATGCATATATGACTGTGACGGTGCAGACATCAAAGATGTTTTGAAAGAAGGTATATGAACTTTCGAAGGAAGGCCTAAGTGTCGCAATTATATTTCTAAACATCTTCTTCTTGATTGCGTGCGCGTGGCCTACCACAGCATCAATAATATTTGACCTATTTTACTGCCGCCCGCCTGCAATTACTGGTTCCTAATTTACAGCCGTGTCTTAGATCGGGAATCATATTACGTTACTGCACCATATCTAGCCCATTTAGCGCACTGGGCAGTGGTTTAAAATGCGTGCTCCACTCATGTAATATCCTTCTGGGTTCCTTGAGGTATGAATAAATAAATAAGTTTGAGCGATCTATAATCTGATTTAGCGGGTGCAAATAATCAATCGCATCTTTCCGGTTTCCCTCATTTTAACAAGAAAGTAGCAGCGCTCACTTCCTCACTAGACCAACTCGAAAATCGCTTTCACGGGTCACTGTTTTCACTTATTTGTGCAATAACGACAAGTTTAGAATTTTTGACGTTTACACGCCCATACGCCAACCTTTTGAGTTAACTTTGCATGAGCGCGGACAATGTTTCTCTCGATACGTCCGGTCGTGTCCTAATGGCGGGCGAATATAGCACAAGACATGTACTTTGGGGTACAATTCTCGGTGACCCTAATGGAGTGCAGTTCGCATGATTTGCAGGAGCACAGTGTTCAGAAACATTTAACAAATGCCCCTCCATTTTTTTTTCAAACTCTTTACACAGCTTCGTGAGTAGAAGTGACCCTAGCCACCTTACATGAACTTCTTAGGGATATCATTAGAACATCTCCGTTGGAGACACCCTTTCATATTACAGACATATTATATTCTCTATTTTCAGCAGGGATGTACCACTATTAAAACGGTTAACTAATTATGGCAGTGCTTCCTTAAGAAAATGCAAAATTGTTTCTGGTTTTCTGCAACACAAGAAGCAGCGTTCTCTTCTGCAGTCCCCCTCGACGTAGAATAAAACCAATTTAAAGTTTTCTACAACCGCTTACACAAGGGTAAAGCCAGTCGATCAAAACCGACAAAAAATCATCACAAATGGTGGTGGACTCCACAATTTACACTTGAAAGAGAAACTGTTCATGCTATGCGCAGATAGTTCCAGTCGGCTACGCATCCTCCATTACAACCTTCTAAAAAACAATATGTTAGTATATTTCTGAGTATTAATCACATGTCAAAACTCTGCAATGAAAACTACCCGCAGAACGAAATAAATAAAAACGAAACAAGCTATGTACAGTCTACTTACTTTAAAACAAGCAGAAGTGAAAGCTGTGTGAGTCGGTAGATGCTCATATTCAGGGTTCGCGTTGCGCCCGAAACACACGAACTAAGAGACGGAGTTGATGACACGAGTGGAAACTCTCAGCTTGTACATTTATTGAA